>NC_136005.1:15270759-15463259 GCF_048128805.1 Centroberyx gerrardi | reverse complement strand
GTGGTAGGGTTCCCCAGCTTCCAGAGGTAAATGGAGTGGAACAGGTTAGCGCTGCTGCCATATAGTGTCCCACCTGTACAAACACAGCGCTTGATCATGGCTAGCAAACACAGACACACACACATGCACACACACACACACACACACACACACACACAAATAGTCCTCCATCTGGACTGAGGGACTGGTGGGTTTTAATAGCTATCGATCATTCTCCCTGGTGACACACTCACACACTCACCTCCCTGTTACAGGCTGAACAGAGCCAGCTGAGGACTCATACAGGTCCCTGAGTGTACACACACACACACACACACACACACACGCATTGCAAACATACACGTGCACAACACTGAAGGCTTCCAAACCCACTATGCAGTTTCAAGAAGGTCATTTAGTTTACCTGCCCATGTATGTGCATGTGTGTGTGCATGTGCATGTGTGTTTGTGTGTGCATGTGTGTGCGTACGTGTGCATGCTTGCATGTGTGTGACTGTGTGTGTGTGTGTGTGGGTGAGTGAGTGAGTCCTGCTGTGGCTCACTCTGTGCCTTTCCTTTTAGATGAGGGTTATTTAATTTACATAATGAGGCCCAGACTCACTCTCATAGATTAAATTACTCTGAGACAACAAATAAAAACACATGCAGACACAAGTGCTCACACATACATACAAATCCCTGTCTATGTAACCTATAAACTGGTGTAAGTCGTTCTCTAGGTGGACAAAACCTCCATTAGGTTGCTTTAGCCGTGTTAAGATGTGTCTGTAGCCTAAACAGCGAAAGAAAAGTAAAAAAAAACGGCAGTGTGTCCAGCCATTCTCCAGCAGTCTTACCATGATGTCATTGCTCACTTCCCAGAGTGAGTTACGGTGCGCTGAAAGGGTCAAAAAGAGGGAGAGCCAATCAATATTCCATACGATTCTGGCTAATAAATCTAGAATGTGATTAGTCTGGGTAGTTAGCGGCGATTAATTGTCAAAGCTAATAAAGTCCTTTGTGGCTCGGGGTGCCAGAGAGGCTGCTGGGAATCGTGGTTCATTTTATGGGCAAATTAATTAAAGCAGCCCCCAAATAAACTCGTCAAAGGTGGGCATCAAACACTCATTCTCTGTACTTGGTGAAGGGCGGAACAATGAGACATCACTCAGGGAGATTCTGTGTGTGTGTGTGCGTGTGTGTGTGTGTGTGTTTGTGTGTATGTGTGTGTAATAATCAAACACAATGATTCCTGCCTTTACATCATGTCGTAAATCCGACGGGGAAAGAGGGACATTTGTCATTTAGCTGTGTGCTTCCTTTTTCATTATAAAAATGGACATGGCTGCCATGGTACCTTATTAATGCGGATGTGTGTGTGTGTGTGTGTGTGTGTGTGTGTGTGTGTGTGTATGTGTGTGTGCACTACACACAATTCATATAAAGATGATAAAAAAAGGAGAAGAGAGGGGAGAAAGAGGGAGGGAGGGTGGGGAGGAGGTGCAGGATGAGGAGAAGAAGGACAAAAGGGAAGTAGGAAGGAGGTGTGGAATAACATGCCATCTTGACGGAAGAAACACAGAAAATGGTGTTGAAAGACGCTTCTAATGTCATCGTTCCTGTCCTCCAGGCTAAATCTGACTGTACTTATTCTCTCCTTACCTCTCCTCTCCTCTCCTCTCCTCTCCTCTCCTTACCTCTCCACTCCTCTCCTCTCCTCTCCTCTCCTCTCCTCTCCTCTGTGTTGGGAGGTCATCTGCCCCCCCGGCCTCCTTCCCTCTCTATCATTTAGACATTTCATATCACTCTGCAATGATGCCGTACCTGCTTTTCTACCCACAGTATTCCTGGGCGCAAAAACACACTCGCAAATACATGCACACATTCATGTACGCACGCACAGACACACACACAGACACAGCCAAGCGTGCAAATACACTTGCAGGCCAGCTCCGACACACAATCTACACAGTGGGGAGCTTTTTTTCTTCAATCAACAGCTGAAACAACAATTGCTCTCACAGGGGAAGACCATTGTGTGTGTGCACTGTCTCAAAACCTACAGCAGTCTGTCTGTCTCCCTGTCTCTCTCTCCCCTGGCTCTCTCTCTCTCTCTCTCTCTCTCTCTCCCTCTCTCTCTCTGTGGCGTTTGACGTAAAGAGCGGTGGAGGAGTTTTGTTTTTTTGAAAGTGGCATTACTTTTCTCTTTGTCCTTTCTACTGTATTTTGGCCACTGTGCTGCTGTTTTTCCCCCTCAACTTAATATATAATGATATCAAAACAAACACAGAGAGCACACTGAGATTTTCCTGAAAAGAACCACTGAAAGAACCGCTAAAACAATACAGTTGGACCACAGCCTGTTTCCATCACAGGGGAAATCCTGCCTGGAGGGCCTCTGATAGGAGTGAGATGGGAGGGAGACGAAAGAGAGAGAGAGAGAGAGAGAGAGAGAGAGAGAGATCAGGGGAGGGAGAAAGATAAGCGAAAGACAAAGTGTGTGTGGGGGGTGACTAGAAGACAGTTTGGGGCAAATACAGAAGGAAAGATTGCGCAGAGGTAAGGTCAGGATGGAGGGAGTGAAAGAGGTGGATGCCAGGATGGTTATGAAGAGAGGGAGGTGATGATGAAAGAATTCAGAGAGAAGTAAAGGTTGACGGGAGAAAAGGCCAAGGGCAAGACGATTCATAACACCAAAACATACCACCTCAGGTCAGGATGCAGCTGACCAGGAACACAGAGCTAGGAAAACATGTTTATGTTTGTGTGTGTGCGTGTGTGTGTGTGTGTGTGTGTGTGTGTGTGTGTGTGTGTGTGTGTATGTGTGTGTGGTGACTCTTAATTTTGAAAAATAAGATACAGGACTAGAGGCAGGAAAGTGGAAAAAGAAGCAAAGTTGTTTAACTGTAAGTGTAAAAACACAGCTGAGAGTCACCACCCATTGTGTAATAAGTCAAAAAAACAAAACAAGGTGCACTAAATGTGAATTAAAAGTTTGTTGTACTGTACAGTGAATGTGGAGCAAACAGAAGTACACACTGGCAGTTTTTGATGATGGATATTTCTGCCTCCGTGTAAAATAATACTTCAAGAATTTCACTTGTTATGTCTGTCTACCTGGATTAATGGTGACTATAAAAAGTTTGTCAAATTCGCTGTAAGTGAATAAAAATCATGTGAAGTTAGTATTGGCATAAAAACCTTTTTTTTTTACATTATGCACTTGGTTGTGATCCATCAACATCACAACTCTTATCTTCATTTGAGATCCTCTGCCAATCCCTAAATGCAGTTTCAACTGAATTTCAATTGTAGAATGGCTTCTATCCAATGATACACATAAGAAATAGATTCAGCCTCTGTTCAATTCCGAAAGTGCAGCCTGAGCCAAGTTTTCATTACTAACTTTGTATTCTTGCAGCTTTTCTACTGTAGTTTGTTCTTGCCACACCGGCGGCATTTTGGGTATCCAAGTCCCAAGAGCCTGTAGTCAACCAGAAATAATGCAATATGTCGAGTCAGCACTTAGCTCCACTAATCAGAAGTGTTCATATGAGAGTCAATCCCAGCTCAGCTGCCGTCATCCAAGATGGCAGCGCACCAGTGAAAATCAGTGAGTTATGGTCTGCTGCACGATTTTGAACCTTTAAATTATTTAGTTGAGTCAATGAAACAGAAAACCCCAAAATAGAATCAAATTTAAACATCATAGCCATTTTTTTAAATTACAACCAAGGTGATTAACTCACTAATTGGCCCTTTTACCAGCATTATATTTTCATTGGTGTGAGTTGGGTCTGGCCACTGTTGCAACATTTCCCCGCTCCGTTGAGACTTGGCTTCACATACAAACCCCCATCCTGGGCCCCCGCTTCTGTCCCACGATATTCAAGTACACTATTGAATACATGTTTGACCATGAATGACCAAACGTCCAGGCCCTGAACCAATGCAGCAGCAGGATATCCTAACCCCAAGTTGCAAAGGGTCACTAAAACAGTGGGGTTTCTCCTAATTTTCCTGTAGATTTCTACTGAGAAAATTACTTTGGCAACCGTCCATGCTGTGGTTACCCCCTTTATAACTTTAGGCATGGTGGTGAGGAAAAAAAGCAGACCCAATTCATCAAGCACTCCAGTCATATTGAAACACTTAAGGGTTCTGTATTAAACACAATTTGAAAGTATATAAAATGCAATTTACCTATAAGTCTGACTCCTGCCACGGGATCTGACCCACTAAGAAGAGCTTTAAAGTAAATCCAATAATAACTTTAAATGACATCATATATTTGGCCTTGTGCTAACTTCAGAGGGAACACTGTCAAATTTCCTCGCCTCATCTCACTCTAGTCCTATTCAGGAAGATGGATGAACTCATAAATAAGGCTCCCTGCTGTCATGTGGTGGCCATCAGACCACCTCTCTATCATTCTTTCATGTGCTTTAATTCAGAAGAAAAGCAGCCATGAATGCATGAATGAGCCAAAGTGGATAAATATTTCAGAATCTGTCAGTAGAACATTGAAGGTAAACAAGCGTCTAAACAGCTACTTGTCCTTATTTTGTCTCCAGTTCGTCTCTCGAGTGACGGTTATAAAACCATCGCAGAGCCAACGAAACCGCCAGAAACAGAAAGAGAGAAAGATAAAAGAGAGACCACATTGGAAAGAGAGCGAGCGTCACTGACTGCCATGAACCAAACTGAATATACTGTACAGCATTCTGAGCTGAAGCCATCTGTTCACCTTCATCGAAAGACACCCAAGAGAAATAAAAGACAGTAAAAAAATAAATCTCAGGAAAGAAGGTTATTATGTCCCCTCTAAATCCCAGTGAGGTATCCATGTAAGACTCACCTTAATCTTCCCCTTCTCTTAGTGTGTGCATGGCCATAAAGCAAAGTGATCTTCCCTCAAGCATTTAAATCAAAAAGAGCTTGTACAAGATCAGTTAAGTCAACCAATTAGATCAGATTATATTCTACTTTATTGATAACATAATAGGTGTGTTTAATTGCCACAGTTTGACATACACCACAGTACATAAAGACAACATTAGCAGCTATAAAAAGTCAGACTGTGGTGGTGTTTTATGTTCCGGTTCATCCTCCGCAGGTCCCTCTCTGCGAGCCAGCCAGCGCCGAGGGACTGATTTACCTGTCACACCGGGGGGACAAATTCAGACGTGGCGTGCTGGAGATGGTGGGCAGTAAAGCTGGCGGGGCAAACGCTGACCCAGACAGTGGGAGCGAGGGGGACTCGAGGGGAACACGTAAGACACACCCGTTAACCTCCTGCCATTAAAACAGCAGTGATTTCTGACCACGGGCCAGGGGACAATGGACTGCACTACACTAATTACACACATTGACATGGAGAATGGGAAATATACTAGCTCTTTATGAGGATGAACAGGCATCTGTAGATATATTTGTAGTTTTTTGTAGTTGTAGAAGGATTAAAATGTCTAAAGGGTGTCTTGTGTGTGTAAAAAGCATAATATGTGAAATCAAGGTGCTGTAAAATCTATATATGTATCGCCTAATAACTGAATTAACACTCAGATGGCTTTAAATAAAGAACTCTATTCTCAAGTGAAGAAAAGACGAGGTGGTACGACGGCACATGACTCAGTAAAGTGGAGTTGGCACGGGACTTCAGGTACATAACTGAGTTTTAATGCATTTCTTGGTAAATATGGGTCTGACGATGTTTGTGTGCATTAACCTGCCCAGGTGTCCAATTTTAACTGCCTCAGCATTTAGTGAAAACAGAGTGTGTGGAGTGTGTGTGTGTGTGTGTGTGTGTGTGTGTTATAGGGTAATTTTCATGGGACCACCAACCAGAGAGACCACCATGATATTACTGACACTCCCTAGAAAATCACAATCAAAACACACACACACACACACACACACACACACACACACAGAGAGAGAGACACACACACAGATGTAAAAATATTAATTTGTTTTTACGTGTCCATTTGCATTCATTTTTGCCAAGTTTGCCTTTGAGTTCCACACTACTCCTTCCAGTTCTAATCCAGTTCTGAATTAGAAGAATGCTGCAATTTAAGTATTAGACTCTACAGACTGGAATAGAATAGAATAGAATAGAATAGAATGTTGGGGGTGTCATTTGCATTTATTGTTTCATAATGTGGGTGTTGTGAAGCCCTTTGAGACTGCAACTGTGATTAAGGGCTATAGAGATAAACTTGACTTGAATAGAATAGAATAGAATAGAATAAAATAAAATAAAATAAAATAAAATAAAATAAAATAAAATAGAATAGAATAGAATAGAATAGAATATGTTGTCTTATAAAACACAAAGTAGACATCTTTCAGCAACACCCTGTAGGGCTGCTGTAGGTTATTAAAGACTAATATCAATAGAAAAAAGTTTCCAGCGTATAGAGAAAGTTTCCTATTTAAACACTAACACTTGAAATACAGTAGAACTGGATGCGGGCTGCAGCCGGGCCACAATGGGACGGTCTGTGGGAGAGAGACAGCAGAAACTGTTGTCCCATCATGTAGGCTACAGGCTATCCCGCCACCAACAGTAAAGCGGGTAACCAGATATTCAAAAACAATACGTCATCCCACAATGCACCGCGGCCCTCTCTTACAGCATTACCTCATCCCACAATCCACCGCGAGAGTAAGAATCTTCTGGGTGGTCGTCAAGGCAACGCGCCTTATCTGAAGACTCGGCTACGCCCCGCGGAACGCCTCCAGCCAATGGGAGAGCCCAGGCATGACATCATGGCTATTTTTAGAGAGGCAGCGGCAGCAGATAAGGTTTGCCTCCACGCTGCACAGCTCAGAGTATACACACCGCACCGGAGAAAGCACCCCGGCGACAGTGGTGCCTGACGAGAGAGTGAGAGCCACTTGGCGCTTTTCAATCAGTGACTGAACAGAAGTCTGGATACGACCAGAGAAGCTTTCTGAGCAATTTTAACAGCAGTTTGACTCATCGGCTATCGCTTGCTGAATAGAAAGTAAATATTATTTCATTGGTCTGAGAAGTGCGCATTCAACTCAGTTCGGAAGTTTTACGCACAGATAGGACAGTTTGGGAACCAGACGTTTCTTTTTCTCAGCTGATAAACTAGGAAGAGGAAAAGAAGGACGAAAAGTTGTTTTGTAAGAGACTTTCTAACTTGTTTTGGTTTCTCTTCTATGTCTACCAAGATGGAAACTACTTTTTATGACGACTCTATCAACGCTTTCTCTCAGCATGACAACGCGGGCTACGGATACAACCCCAAAACACTGAAACACAACATGACACTGAACCTCGCAGACCCGACCGGGACGCTCAAGCCTCATCTCCGGGCGAAAGCCAGCGACATCCTGACCTCTCCGGACGTGGGGCTGCTGAAGCTGGCCTCTCCGGAGCTGGAGCGGCTCATCATCCAGTCCAGCAACGGTCTCATCACCACCACGCCGACCCCGACCCAGTTCCTCTGCCCGAAGAATGTCACCGACGAGCAGGAGGGCTTCGCGGAGGGGTTCGTGCGCGCCTTGGCGGAGCTCCATCACCAGCACATGCCCGCCGTGGCCAGTGTGAGTGTAACTTCAGCTCCCCAGACCAGTGTCAACACCGCCCTGCCACCTGTTTCATCCGTCGCCGGTGCCACCGTTTATAACAACAACGCCACCATGCGCTCTGATTCGCCGGTGTACGAGGACTTGAACACTTTCAACCCGGCCATCAGCACTGTCTCGGCGCCGAGTTACACAACCTCAGCCCCGACTATGTCCTTCTCCGCTGCCCCGCCACAGCTGCCCATCTACGGGCAGCCCTCCGGCCCCCTGCCCCGCCTCTCGTCTCTCAAGGAAGAGCCCCAGACCGTCCCCGAGATGCCGGGGGAGACCCCTCCTCTGTCCCCGATCGACATGGAGAGCCAGGAGCGCATCAAGGCTGAGAGGAAGCGCATGAGAAACCGCATCGCCGCTTCCAAGTGCCGGAAGAGGAAGCTGGAGCGGATCTCTAGGCTCGAGGACAAAGTGAAGACCCTCAAGTCCCAGAACTCTGAGCTCGCGTCCACCGCCAACATGCTGCGCGAGCAGGTGGCCCAGCTGAAGCAGAAGGTGATGAACCACGTCAACAGCGGGTGCCAGCTTATGCTAACGCAGCAGCTCCAGACCTTCTGAGAGGGGAAACAGCGCGGAGAGGAAAGACTGTAGTTGAACGAAACGGACACTTCGTATGATAGTGAGTGGCTGTGTCTCCCGAAATCGTGACAGGATTTGGGATGATGTGGCGCGAGACTGGCAGGACCGGGGCTGGCACTTTTCCTTAGTGCCGCGCGCTCCCCGGTGGCGCGTCCCGGAGAGGGGCTCTGGACACTGACAGTACCCATGAACCAGAGGGGAGATGGCAACAAGCAGGATATCTTTCTGTTTTGTTTCATGCTGTTTTTACAGAACAGGACAGGACTGAACTTTTGTTGATTTTACACCCATCTGTGCATGGACCTGATCATGACCATCAAAGAAGAAATTCAGTATTAGAGGATTTAAGAATCTGCAATAGAGACTCTTCTTGCTGTAGCCATATGGCGTCAAACTTGGGCGTGTTGGCCAACTCTAAAAGGCTGAAAAGTTGTAACAAAAGCTGCCTGACTTCTGAGTTATAGTACAACATACTTTTTCTTAATTGTAAGAAATTGTTAAGTTAGAAAAGCTTCAAGATTTACTTGTTTCTTTCTAAAGTTGTTTAATGGGGTTTCACTCATTGTTATATGTATATAAGATCAACTTGGAGTACTTATGTTTACCATTTGTAATAAGAATACTGTATAATTTTTTTATGTTTGTTTTCTGAGCACTTCAGAAACTAATCAATATTTAAGAAAATAAACTAAATAAAATGAAGCAACGTTGTTTCTGTGTTCTGTGAGTGTGACAGAAAGACAGTGGGTGTGTCAGGAGCTCACACAATAAAACATGTTGCAACATGTTGCAAGAGTTGCTAGCTCCCAGTACCTCAAGGTAAATTCCATTAGTGCCTGTATTGATCCGGGCTAAGTGATTGTGTTTCAGACTGACCCAGCACACTCACTGATCTAGGCCAATACTGCAAATTGGTGTGGAGCTTGAGTTCTCTCAGCACTCCCATACTGGCCCACCTGAAGACTGAGGGTGAAAGTAGATATTCCTTATTTCTGCCCATTATTCACATCTTAACTCTACATCCCCATCACACTCTATTACAGTGTTACAGCAACATGAAGTAAGCAATGAATAAAGCTGAACTGAAGATATCTATCAATGACTTTGATACACAAAGCAGCTACATTACAATTCGTAGGCTATCATGTTGCCTCGTTGCTTTTGCATCACTGAATTGTTCAACCGTACTTCCTGTGAGAGAACCCCAGCACTTTGAAGAACAATGTTGAAACAAATTAAACCACCAAAAGGGTTCAAATTAGAAATAGAAATCCTACAGTATAACACTAGAAATGAATAGAAAAGAGATAACACATACAATCTTAAAAAGGATGTGTAATTTTTAACACATCTGTGTGCCTTCTTTGGGACAGCACATTTGTGTCACTTTTCAACACAACATATGTTAATAACAACACGTGTTCAAATGTATTGTCATTAACATATGTTGTGTTGAAAAGTAACACAAGTGTGTGTTGTCCCAAAGAAGACACACAGATGTGTTAAAAATTACACATCCTTTGTAAGAGTAAGAGAATAAAGTCTGACTTGACTTATATTAACTCAATTTTTACATAGGCCACAGCTATTTTGTGGTACAGTACATTCCACTGCACAAAGCATTAAATAGTTATTATGTTAGTTTCAACAAGTATGGGGGATAGGCCTGTTACTCACAGTTTAGGTGAGACTGTTTAATATTGAAAGTAAGGAAACCTTCTTAAATTCCCCCAATAACCCAAGCAAACATTCTAACCTATAACAGACTGGACATAAATTACAGCAGGTGAATGTGGTGGGACGGTCTAGATAGGGTACTACATATAAACTGCCTTGAAAACTCACAGGCCACCAGAGGCTCCTGCAGTACTACTATTAACCACTAGAGGGCGACGTTGTCTGAGTCTGAGTTGCAATATTTTTGCCGTCTCAAAATCTTTTGTGATTCCACTGTGTTTTAAATGTGCAAGAAATGATAATGAACGTTTAGGCCTATCAGGTGTTGTTTTTAGATAAATTCATATGGACCTGTCATGAATTCAAGAATCAATTTATTACAAGACTAGGTTGTTCTATAACTCCATAGGTTATAGAAAACTAGAAAACTACATGTTGGATATTTTTGAGTCTGAGTGGATACATAGCCTACTGAAGCTTTAAAATGAGCCTGTATGGAATAATATGTTCATCTGGCTCTTCATTTTATTTCATTTTAATTTATTTTATTTTATTTTATTTTTTTAGTTTAGTTTCATTAACAAGGTAAGTCAATTCTGATGGTGAGAGTGAGATTAAAATAAAAAACACACAACAGACAGATATGACATCAAGGCACAGTATAAATCACATAACAGACAATAGCGACAAATAGCAGATGAATAGCCGGGGAAACCACACAAACAAAGTAAGTTCTAGGAATCACGGAGCTTATAAATCTGTAATATAGATTTTAAACATTTCCTGTTGAAACTGTCTTTGGAATTGCTATTGAGGTTTTATAAATGCGGTTGTTTAGGCTGTTTGTCAATTTTTATCTTAATTAACTCAGAAACAGGTGCAAATGGTGAAAATACTTGAATTCAACAGCCATTATTTACAGTGAATGGAAAGACCTATAAGAGAATTGATGGTCTGATTTTTGTCTAGGTCCAATTAAGCAGCCTAGGCTATGATGTGTTACGTAGCTGCGTGATTTCATTATTATATGAATCCCTTTTCCAATTTCAGTGTAATAGTATTTGGTAAAATGTATAAATCTGCTGTAATCTGCTGTGATTGCCAAAATTTGGGGCAACATGACATCATTCCGGAAAGCGGTGTCCCTTCCTACCATGTAAGGAGAGAGAGCACTCGGAAGATCTACGTCACTCAGACTAGGCGGGTCTTACGGGAAGTGGATCGCCTCTAGTGATCTGGACTCGGAGCGGCACTTCAATGAGCTCCGAGAAGTTCTTCAAAGAGAGGATTGGACATACTTCCTAAGGACAAATCACTGAATGCATTGCCACAGTGGTAACAAGCCGTCTTTGATGTTCAAATAAAAGCACAATAAAGGAAACAAATGTCATGCGGAACAGATGTATGAATGTTTTTGAATGTCGCCTTGAACGTGTATAAGCAAAGACAGTAGAATTTCGGATATATATGCAATAAATAACCGGTAAATACAATCCACTAAATAACATATAGGCTATCAATATACTTTTATGATACGTCATAGAGGAACAGAAGTTAAACATTGTATGTGTAGAAGGCAGAAGCGCTGATGGTGTCAAGACTGGTACACTTTGATAGGTGCACTTGACACAAATACCTTTGGAAAGATGCTCGGCTTGTGTATGGAAGGCCTATACTACAGAAAACCTATCGACCAAACAGGGTTTTGTTAGGGGCACCCAAGATTAACCATTAGATACACTGGACATATTTTATAAAATATAGCTTTTCTAATAAAGCCTCTTTAGTTTTTACACTACAGAGTGCCAAGCACCTTCTCCAAAGCTTGTTGCTCCTGCTGAACACATGATTTTCACAAAGAGGTTCAATAAAGCTGATGTGACACACCGTCTGACACACATATATTTTTGATACTGTCGTTTGATATGATATGATTTGATTTGAGATATGATGCAGAGATTACGTTTTTTCACACAAAACTGAACAATGTTATATAAAATGGAGGAATTCAACATCAGGCTCAGTGGTGGTCAGAAACTATTTAAATACCAAACTGCAATAACAATAATGAACAATATACTGTCATACCTACCATACAGTCTACCATGCCATATCTAATAACAACAATGTCAGTTGGTCACATGGCTCACAAAGGACAGATTAAGTTGGGCTGGATCTGCACAGTAAATGCCTTCTCTATTTATCTGGTTGCCAGGGTGAGATATTTCACTTAGCAATGAGGTATAAAACACACACACACACACACACACACAGCGAGACCCACTAGTTACTTACTGAGTGTGAAGGCATACAATATATGATGACTACCTTTAATTTCTTACTTTAAATATATTTAAAATGATCAATATATTCAAGGGTTTTCAAAATGCTCAAGCAGCATCAAGCTCTACCAATCCCTATGCTATAGATGTGATCAGGGTGAAGAGGAGGGATCTGGTCTATGGGATCTCACACACTGAGGATCTACTGGATCTTCTCGTCACGGAGGGGGTCATGACAGCAGCCAAGAGGTCCGTCGTTCTGACCATCAGGACGCGAGCGGAGCAGAACTCCAGGGTGCTGGACCTCCTGCTGGCCAGAGGTGAAAGGGCTTGTCGCAAATTTTTCCATCCCTGTCTCATGCTGGCAGAACCAGACCTGTATCAGCGAATCAAGGCCTATGTGGCGGGAGTGAATGAAAGTATTCGAGACACAAGGAGACAGTTGATTGGATATTTGCTGGAGAGGGATGAGGAGGGAATGGGTAAAAGCACTGATGGAACTGTCACTCAGAAGACTTTGTTCGCCACCAAAGAGAGCAAGAGATCTAAAGCTCAAAAGGAAGACAGACGCACAGTCCCAGTTGTAACATCAGAGGTGCGTAAACCAGCACAGAATAAACCAGAAAACCTTTTCACCATCATTGCTTCAGGAGGGGAGCTTTCACTCCTGGAGGAGCTGTTAAAAGATACTGACACCAACGCTGTCAATTCCTCCAATGAGACGCTGTTACATGTAGCTGCTGAGCATGGCCGCCTGTCAGCCATCGAGCTCCTGCTCCTTAGAGGGGCCAGGCTGGACCTGCAGGACGGCGAGGGCCACACAGCTCTTCACAGAGCAGCCAGCAGGGGTCACACTGAGGTAGTCACAGCCCTCCTGAAGGCCGGGGCCCCCATCTACACCCTGGATACGCAGGCCAGGACTCCCATCCACCTGGCAGCAAAGAACGAGCACCTGGATTCAGTTAAGGCCCTAGTGGAGGAGGAGACCAGGCACTCCAAGAGCCAAACACAGGACTCGTTCCTCCACTTTGCAGCCAAGGAAGACAACTGGAGGCTGGCTGAGTTGCTGCTGCAGAGTGGGGCGGCTGTTGATGCCACAAATCACCATAAACAAACAGCGTTGTTCTATGCAGTTACCGAAAACAATGAGAGAACTGTGACTGTCCTTCTAAACGCAGGGGCTAAAGTTGACCATGGTGTTATTAATGAAGCTATTAAACTTAACCATGGATCAATTCTCCGTCTGCTGCTTGGTGAGTCTAATAACTTAGTGATATATGCAAATATACTGTATCACACACCCAGCTTTACATTGTGTGTGATCTATAGTGCAGTTGTGGTATTGTAAGTGTACACATAATATTGATAAATACAATCCAGTATCTAGTAATATCGTATCACTATGCATTAAAATAAATGTTGTTGTTTTGTTGCTAATTGTAATTATAATTACACATAAGTAAAGCATGAAATTGTGAATATTCATGTTTTCATCATCATATTTCTGCAAACCTCAGCTCATGCCAGAGGATCCCTCGGTGCAGAGGCTCTGGGCTCCGCTCTCTTCTCAGCTGTTAGAAACAACCAAGGTGGGGTGGCGGCTGCTCTGATAGACAGTGGAGCTGATGTGAACATGCACGACAAACAGGGGTACACTCCCCTCCTGTTGTCCGCTGAGCTGGGGCACACAGAAGTGTTCAGGTAAATGTCCTCTGACCTCCGACAAGGACTGGATGTCTCTAAAATACATTCACTTGGCTCTTCCACACATCCCAGACTTGCTGCTGAAAATATTCAGGGAATCTGAGAGCCAAGGAGAATCTGAGAGTCTGTGATTTTACATATTTCATAGTAGAGTTTTTATTTTTATGTTGCTTAAAATCATGGATCAATCATTATAGACATTTGAGTAAATAATGACTCTCATTTTTTTTTTTATCTCAGAGCTCTAGCAGTGAAACAAGCCAGACTAGATGCTGCTTTACCCAACCTCTCCTCAGCCTTACACCTGGCCGTCCACAGCGGCAGTGCGCCCATAGTACAGACACTGTTGGAGAAGGGATTAGATCCCAACACTACCGGACCTAAAGCCCAAACCCCTCTACACCTGGCCGCCCAACACAGCCAGTCAGTCTTAGTTAGTCTGTTGTTAAGAGCTGGGGCACAGGTAAATTCAGAGATATTGAAAGAAATATCTAAAAAAATGTCAAAGCAATTACTGATTTGTAGATCTTTACGCTTGTGAAGACTGTGTTAGTTGTGTGTTATTCCCTCAGGTAAATGAAGTCGCCCTGGACGGCCTGACTCCTCTGCATATAGCCAGTCAGCGGGGCAATGCAGAGACAGTAGTCCAGCTTCTTCGGGGCAAGGCGGACCCCAAAGCCAGGGACAAACTGGGGAAGACGGCCTTGCACTGGGCCGCCTCCACCCAGGGAGAAAACCCTGTGGTGGACTTGCTGCTCTCAGCCGGGTCCAACCCTAACACCACTGACAAAGAGAAGAAAACTGCTCTCCACCTGGCTGCTACGGAGGGAAATGTGGACGTTGTGAAATCACTGTTGTCCCACAAGGCCAAGGGACAGGCTAAAGACATGGATGGCTCCACGCCGCTCCATTATGCAGCAGCTAGCGGGCGTGCTAGCATGGTTACAGCTCTGCTACATTCACTCAAGAACAAGGGGATAGAGGAGAGAAATGTGTGGAGGAAAACCGCTCTGCATGCTGCGGCTGAGAGGGGGCATGACAGCGTGGTGGAGCTGCTCCTGGAAACTGGGGCAAAGATCAACGCAGTAGATAACAGTAGAGACACCCCGCTGCACTGTGCTGCCCGGGGGGGACACCAGGAAGTGGTGAGGAGGCTTGTGGGCTGGGGCCAGGCCGCGCAGATGGGACGGGGGAAGAGAGCGAACCTGCAGGCCACAAATAACGTGGGGAAGACTCCGCTGCAGGTGGCAGAGAGCGGAGACACACCGGGACACGAGAACATTGCAACCTTACTCAAGAGAAAGATGTTTCTCATCAAGTAGGGGAAGGGGAGGACAAATGACAGCAACTGAAAATGGAAGGATGAGTATTGAGTATTGATATTGATATTGTTGAGATATTGATATTGCTCTTACATCTGATATCTGTCCAGTCATTCTGGAAATCAGATCAATGTGAAACTCACATTGGTGACATCACATCGCTGACCTTGAAATCATCATATACTGTGAGAGGTGTTGTTTATTTTAAGTTACATGCACCCAAGTTATATGAATTCTTAATCACATTAAACAGAAAATGAATGCAGAAAGTAAAAAAAAAATGAAATAGTAAATTGGACATTCTTGGACATTGAAGAGAGTATGAAGGTTGGTTGTTGCAAGGATTGGTTTTCTAATTATAAGTCAAGTAAGTAGTAGGGAAACCCCCTTCAACCAGCAGACCAGGGTTCAAAGAAAAGAGAATTTTCCTATGGGGTCAATAAAGTATCACATTCAAAGAAATATGACTAATTAATTAATGATTAATGTAATTTGCTCTACGTAAAACTAAGTAACATTCTTACTGCAAAAGAAAAATGGAGTCTGTATTGACATCAAAGCCACTGTCATTCCCAAAAGTCTTTGATTTACAAATTTTCCATTTCCAAAATTTCATTTATACTGAGGAGATAATAATAATAATAATAATAATAATAATAATAATAACTTAGATTTATATAGCGCCTTTCAAGAGACCCAAGGACGCTTTACACAGTGAGGCAGACAAAACAAATAAAACAAGAACAGAAAATAATAATAGCAATAATTGCCGGGGATGAGAGAGTTAACTAGAGGCCATACTCCACCCTCGGATACTCTTACAGTTAGATATCATCAGTTTGTGATGTTCAATGCATTCCAGGAGTCTTTTTGTGATCAAGTGTTGTAATTTACTTTTTTGTTGTACCCACTTTCCCTCAACCTGCCATGTCTATTTCTACTTCAATTTGTGATTTCCAGAGTGAGAAGGGGGTTCTCTGTGCTCTATACATCTAGGTGGAGAGAGATTTTTCTTTTAACACTACTAAGGGGTAAACTTGCCTTGTGGTCAGTCGTTACACTCGACCCCATGCTCCCCTAGTCTACCACAAGGTGGAGCCATCAGTTTGGTAGTTTGGTTTTAGCATAATTCCACACATTTGTTTCCTAAAACTTGAGAGTGCATTATGTTTGCTTCAGAACTAGGTCAAAGAAGCCCAGTATCAAGATGTGAGTAGTCTACTCCAGCAGTTCTCAACGTGGGGTCCGGGGACCACCAGGGGTCCTTGATGGGGTTCCAGGGGGTCCCTGCAGCAAATTGAGGAATTGTTAAACTTCAGCATTATTTCATTTACAAGACGTTACCACAATTAGAAAATGTAGAAGAATGACTATTTTGATCATAGTTTCACTGTTATCTCTCTACCTACAATACAGATAGTCATGGGATTCTGGACAAAATCATATCTAGCAATAAAAATATTCTCAGATTTGAGCCCGAGAGACAAAATCTCATCAAATGTGAAATAAATAGTGAAATAAATGGTTTAGGGGAGGACCAAAATGTGACATACCGAAGTAAATAAATGTGCCTTATTTTTTATTTTATTATTTTTAAATAATTAACCATTATCCAACTGAATACTATGAAAATGTATCCCATTAAATATAATTTCACAGTAACAGATCTAATTTCCAAATGGCCTTTTGTCAAAAATAATAAAAAAATAAATAAGGAAAATAAAATCATTTAATAATAACACTTTTCCGAATGGCAAATTTCCCACTGGATTCAGTTTTGCCTTTATTGTTCTTTTCTTTTCTTTTTCTAAATGACACTACTATGCCGTTGGGGGAGCCTGATAGTAGACTGCTGTAAAAGAATGCAGTGCAGCATGTCGGCTACTACGTTGCTCTCGTTTCTATGACGACCACTTCCCATGTGTCATGTGACTTTGTTGTTGTCTGTCTCATGCTTCTGACCTGGCTAGCTTGAAATGGCGAGGAACGAGGAGAAACAACAAGGGAGATTGAACAGACTGTGGCTTCAGAAAGAAAGAGAGGGCAAGTAGCAGCCATAGCATTTATTGTCATTTAATGAAAACACGGTGGATAACACCCTGGCACGCGGCTAGTTAGCTTCTGGTAGCAGATAGGCTAACTAGCTAACGTTAGCCGTTTAGCTCCAGCGCCAACTACTGCTATCCCATCGTTCAGCCCCTGCTAACTGCAGTTAGACAGCTAAGTTAATTGTCGGTATCATCCTTAAATTAATTAATCCAGTTGAGGTGAAAAACGCACACAAAATTACTCTGTATAGCATTACTGTTAGCCATAATGTCTTCATCATCCCCACACTACCTTCTCTCCTCCTCAGCTTCTTGCCAAGGAAGTTATTCTAAAGTTTGCTTTCATATCTCCCTTCACAGAAGGACGAATTAAAGATGTGCATGAGCGCAGACCCAAACTGGTAATTAAAAAGCTGGGTAACACTTTACAATAAGGTACACAAAAACATGCGTAGTTACCAAGGAACAAGTAAGGAACAAATCAGGAACGAACTGCTAGTTAACGAATAGTTAACAGGGAGTTCCTGAATGACTCTGAATCAATAATGACAAGTTACTTAAGAACAGACTATTAGATACCATGTTAATGAACCAGTATCTAATGATTAGTTCCTGGATATCTGTGAATGCACATAATGACCACTTAATGTATCGTTCCTGATTAGCTCTGAATAAGATACTAAATGACATGTAAACAATAACAAATCATTACTTCCTTATTACCCCTATATTAGTTACTATTTTTGTGTCCCCTCAAGTAAAGTAGTGCATCATACTGAGTTGCTACTAAGAATACATCATTATTTTCTGATTATATTACAATTACTTACCATTTGTGTGTCCCCTCAAGTAAAGTTGAGCATCATACTGAGTTGTTATTAGGGAATGCATTATTTCTTCATGATTATCTTACCATTACTTACCATTTTTGTGTCCCCTCAAGTGAAGTAGTGCATCACCCTACCTAACAAATAACTACTAGAGTTGTTCATGGGTATGCATCATTACTTCATGATTATCTTACCATTAGTTACCATTTCTGTGTCCTCAAGTAAAGTTGAGCATGCTGTAATGCTGTAAATGGTGAGCTTGCTAAATTTTGAACTATTTGGTTACTAAGTCATTACTTTATAATACCAACTGTCAAGTCTAATTGAGAACAGACAAGTACATGACAAATACACAGTATATAGATGAACATTTTTATGCAATGTAATATCAAATGTAATAAAAATCGTATTAACAACAATCACCTACACAAATTTAAAAAACAAAATAACACCAATTTTACAGACAACAGAGATAAAAAAAAATTACTAACAAAATGTATTGAGTCTTAGCCTTTTTAAACACAAACACGACAACATGTACACACGTGCCATCATTCAAATGTAAAAACGAACTTGCCATAAACTTGCAAAACACTGAACTGTCATAAAGCAGAACAGTTCCGGAGTTAAAATGTCTGTAGTAGATACACAGATGTCAACATTTTTGACCTACTTAAAAAGACAACAGCAACTGGTAAAAGACCAACACCTAGTTGTGGCATGAGTGACAACTTATTTCAGCTGTAAGTAGCCTCCGCCAGGTTTCCACTGCTTTGGTCCTTGCTGAAAAACTTCTCGCCTCAGCCGTAAGTCGGTTTATACAGATGGTACACATAAAAATGTCCGCTGCTCTGACCATCCAGGAATGCTGATTTTAATGGGAATGACCGCTCTATCCATTCAAGTTCTGTGGGCTCATCTCATCGTAGCTCTGCATCCAGCCGGTCTTCTTCCTTCATGTCCTTTCCCTCATGGTCCTCAACAATCTGCTCCACAATGATCCTCATCCACACTCAGCTGCTCTTGTCGGTCTCCATCCACCTCTGCAATACAAGGACATGTATACACACAGTACATACAGTGTAAATTGTGTCACAGTATTCACTTTGAAACACTTACTGAATTACTTTAGCTTAGGCTCTAGACTGGATAGAATATTCCTTTAGCAAACACTGATGTCATATCTCTGTATGTGGTCATCCCTAAAATGGAGTAGTGAATGCATCAGATCCATGAATACATGAGTTGGGCTTTTAACAGTTGACTAAAACAGTAGTGAAATAATTTCCGACTCAGAAATATGAGAAGACAGTCCAGAGCAATGCTTAAGAGCAAAGCTTTGTGTTCCTCCCCTCAAAGTCATGATCATGTTTCATAGGATTCAACAGTTTCAATAGCAAAGCCCAGTAATTGTACTTACCGTATTTCCTCTAATATTGGCCCGGGCCTTTATTTACCTCAACTGCAGAGGGTACCAGGCCTTTATTGGAAGCAGGCTTATATTAGAGACAGGCCTTTATTTCTAATTCCCTCTGTTTGATAAGTATATTTGCTCATATTTTAGTACGAAGCCTCCTTGTTTTCTGATCTGCTTCTGTTGGGGTACGTTAGGTAGCCGTTTTTTTGTTACTGCAATGCATTATGATAATTACGGTAATCGATGACGGCATGCTCCAGAGACTTCTGCCCATAGAGATATAACAGTAGAGGGGACATGTCATGGAGAATTCCTATTCTGGAATGGGACCATATGGCAGCCATCTTACCTGGGTACACTTCTCAGCTGACTGTCATTGGAATCAATGGTGAAAGTGGCTTATGCTGCCATTATAATGCTAATATTTTTTTACTGAGACATCACTACTACTTTTTATTTAGCTCACTGTATGCAAGACAACTGTGACTAAAATGGTACCAAACATGAGCATTTTTTGTAGTCTGCAGATAAAAATAGCTAAACTATGTTAAGTAATTATGTTTTAAATCATAAAGATTATCTTCTAGAAGTATTTTAGTGGTGCATTTACTTTACAGAAACTATGAATGCTATTTTCAAGAAGACTTTATAATTCTCAGATTTCTTTGGTACTCTTTGGTACTGAGTAGTTGTATTAAGAGTATATATGAAAATCTGCTTATTTTTAATGTAAAACCCCCAAATGATCTGTTGTTGTAACAATAGACAAATGTTGGCAGCAATTAAATATCAACATCACTGAAACACACCTAACAATACACCCAGATAAAATATACAATAAAAGGCAAATGTAATGCCATTAAGTGGTTAGTGTGACAGCTCTAAGCCAATTTAAGCAGGTAATAATGGACATAGGCCCTCACTTTTTTTTTTTTACTTTACTGGCATGACATCTTAGCCTACAATTAAGATTACAATCCATAAAGAAATAATTTATATAGATGCCATCATGTAAACAAGTAGGCTACTACAGTAAAAACAAACAGCTCTACACTTGAATCAACTTAAAATCCACAGTAGCCTATACAGATATGCAAATGAATGTCCTCTCTGTCTGCCACCACTCGCCACTATGTGTCACTTCCATCATTAAGGTGCGTCTTGGCAGAAATAGCCTGCAATTCATTTTTAAAAAATCGCCGCATTTTCAGCAGCGGTGCCGCTACTGAGTACTATACAAATACTATAGAAAACACTATAGAACGTATGTTTAGCATGGCGGGTCGCAACTTTACGGTGGCGACCTGCCACAGTAGAATATAAACACTGGTTGGACATAATGCTGAATGATGTGAGCTGATTGTTCTCAGAAACAACGTGTTTGTATGGCAGCAGAGAGCTAGCCAACTAACATACAGCTGAAATGTAAAGATTACATCTAACAGCTAACTAGCTAACACATACCGTTACAAACTGTTTCAAATACAACTCCAGTCTGTTGGCTACTACTAGCCAGACATGTTGTGTTTTAAGTTGTGTCAGTTCAATTTAGCATATAAAACAGCCTCTATCTTCTACTCTACTGACGTGTGGAAGTTGATGCAGCTTCTCTGGTCTCTTTGGTCCTTTTAGTGCAGCAGTTTGGTCCAAATCAGGACAACAGTGGTTGCTTCCCATAGACAGCTGTTGTAAACTGTACCCAGGTAAGATGGCGGACGGTTATCCCACAGTCTATGACGTAATGTCCTCTCTAGCGAGCCATCTTGTGGCACTCGTACGTTACCACAAACTACAGTTACATGTATAACAGGCACCAGGAGTTTACCGGTATCCACCGTTGTTTGCGTGTAAGCTGAAGCTAACTGAAGCTAAAGTAGAATCTATACAATCATATCATATCGCCGTTTATTTCGATGCGCGAGCTCAGTCCACCTGACAGCCCTCTGTTCTGTCAGCGGAGAGAGAGACACAGACAAGCATGGAGGTTTCGGCGCATCGAGGGCTGACGCTTCCCGGAGTTTCCCGGGGGCATGGTTCCGGCCAGTGCCGAAAGCTGGGCGCCAATTTGTTCCCGGTGATCTGGCGAGATTTCGGCGGGGGTCCCGACGCCGACGTGTCACCGGGTGTCCCCGATGGGTACGGGCCGGGGGCGCGGTGGAGAGGACAGAGGTGGAGAGAGGAGACGGACACGGTCCAGCCATATTTGACCTAGTCTTGTTTCCTTTGTTTTTTTCCCCGGCCTGTATTTGGGGCCGGCCTTTATTTGTTCGTGTCGACCCCGGCCATTATCGGAGACCCGGATTTTAATTGACTACCGGCCACTATTAGAGGAAATACGTTAATCATTTTATATATATACTTTAAATCACACTGTTAATGTAACTGTTAATCTGTCCCACCTTACCTTGGCTAGAAAATTGCGATAGCATGGAATTTAGCTAACCTAGCTAACATACCAAAAGTAGCTCAGAGACTAACTTTTAGCCAACATACAGAATTTTAAATAGATAAAATAAATAAAATAAATGATCTAGTGTAACTTCTCCTCCTTCATCTTCGAGAAGACGACGTGCAGGTTGTTTCTTGCGCTGGCTTTTCTTTGTAGACTCCATCATTGCAGAGGTGGAGAACCACCGTAGCAGATTCAAACCAACAGGTTTTAAGATGACGCATGTGCAAAACGTTCAATAGAGCACTGTGAAAATGGCGCCGAAGCGGGCGGAAAAAGTTTTAAATTATTAAGAACAGCATTATTTCAGAAGGCAGTGCTGTAATAATCGCAAGTAAATATTTGTAAAATATGTTTTAGCTTTAAATTGCTTAACTCTTTCCGGGTCGGGGTTTCCTGTTATATAAAACTTAAAGGGAGGAACTGAAAAGTCTATCCAGTGCGAAGGCAGAGCGGACCACCGGGGCGTGCACTGGAGACACAGGATCATAATTTACGGTCACTGATGGGATATAGTCACACCCCGAAGGTAAGAAACATTTACCGTAATATCTAAGTTTGGATATCGCTTGAAAAACAATTTAAATTTATCTGTAATCCAACTTTTACACTGCTAACTTCGGCAATTATGTGTTATGATATTGATTGATTATGATTATGATATTGCATGGAGATATCTCATCCTTCCCCTCAGTTTCTAGCTGACGTTTTTGTTCATTTTGTCATGCTACCACCACAAGTAAACTAGGGTAATATAGTTAGATTATCATTTTAGATTAGCTATAGTTTGATTTGAGTTTGTTTTGGCCATGAATATCAGAGTGGGCTTGAGCTGTTTTGACGGTGAGAGAGAACAAAGAGCTGCTGGCGCTGCGAGGCGCTGCAGACTAAAGTACAGTAAGGCTTGGTAATGTTACATCAGTAGATATTCAACAACTTTATGCCACTGGTAAATGCCATATCCTGACTTATAGTGCTGTTTTTACTTAGCTAGCTCAGTCTAAATTATACAGTTTAGTTAATGGGCCATCGCTGAAACTGTTATATTATTATTATTATTATTCTATGAAACATGCCCATGGGAGTGAGGGGAGAAAAACAAAACTTGCTCTTGACTGTCTTCTCATATTTCTGAGTCGGAAATTATTTCACTACTGTTTTAGTCAACTGTTAAAAGCCCAACTCATGTATTCATGGATCTGATGCATTCACTACTCCATTTTAGGGATGACCACATACAGAGATATGACATCAGTGTTTGCTAAAGGAATATTCTATCCAGTCTAGAGCCTAAGCTAAAGTAATTCAGTAAGTGTTTCAAAGTGAATACTGTGACACAATTTACACTGTATGTACTGTGTGTATACATGTCCTTGTATTGCAGAGGTGGATGGAGACCGACAAGAGCAGCTGAGTGTGGATGAGGATCATTGTGGAGCAGATTGTTGAGGACCATGAGGGAAAGGACATGGAGGAAGAAGACCGGCTGGATGCAGAGCTACGATGAGATGAGCCCACAGAACTTGAATGGATAGAGCGGTCATTCCCATTAAAATCAGCATTCCTGGATGGTCAGAGCAGCGGACATTTTTATGTGTACCATCTGTATAAACCGACTTACGGCTGAGGCGAGAAGTTTTTCAGCAAGGACCAAAGCAGTGGAAACCTGGCGGAGGCTACTTACAGCTGAAATAAGTTGTCACTCATGCCACAACTAGGTGTTGGTCTTTTACCAGTTGCTGTTGTCTTTTTAAGTAGGTCAAAAATGTTGACATCTGTGTATCTACTACAGACATTTTAACTCCGGAACTGTTCTGCTTTATGACAGTTCAGTGTTTTGCAAGTTTATGGCAAGTTCGTTTTTACATTTGAATGATGGCACGTGTGTACATGTTGTCGTGTTTGTGTTTAAAAAGGCTAAGACTCAATACATTTTGTTAGTAATTTTTTTTTATCTCTGTTGTCTGTAAAATTGGTGTTATTTTGTTTTTTAAATTTGTGTAGGTGATTGTTGTTAATACGATTTTTATTACATTTGATATTACATTGCATAAAAATGTTCATCTATATACTGTGTATTTGTCATGTACTTGTCTGTTCTCAATTAGACTTGACAGTTGGTATTATAAAGTAATGACTTAGTAACCAAATAGTTCAAAATTTAGCAAGCTCACCATTTACAGCATTAAACTGCATTATTTTGGTGAGGACCAGTTGGTGCTTTATTCTGTTAATAAGGTGATGCTCAACTTTACTTGAGGACACAGAAATGGTAACTAATGGTAAGATAATCATGAAGTAATGATGCATACCCATGAACAACTCTAGTAGTTATTTGTTAGGTAGGGTGATGCGCTACTTCACTTGAGGGGACACAAAAATGGTAAGTAATGGTAAGATAATCATGAAGAAATAATGCATTCCCTAATAACAACTCAGTATGATGCTCAACTTTACTTGAGGGGACACACAAATGGTAAGTAATTGTAATATAATCAGAAAATAATGATGTATTCTTAGTAGCAACTCAGTATGATGCACTACTTTACTTGAGGGGACACAAAAATGGTAAGTAATGGTAAGATAATCATGAAGAAATAATGCATTCCCTAATAACAACTCAGTATGATGCTCTACTTTACTTGAGGGAACACACAAATGGTAACTAATGGTAATATAATCAGAAAATAATGATGCATTCTTAGTAGCAACTCCGTATGATGCA
Source organism: Centroberyx gerrardi (assembly GCF_048128805.1). Lineage (NCBI taxonomy): Eukaryota > Metazoa > Chordata > Actinopteri > Beryciformes > Berycidae > Centroberyx > Centroberyx gerrardi. The sequence goes on along the minus strand of NC_136005.1, from coordinate 15,438,633 downwards.
CTACTTTACTGATTTGTTCCTTACTTGTTCCTTGGTAACTACGCATGTTTTTGTGTACCTTATTGTGTGTTACCAAAAGCTGTTTAACAATGTTATCTGTTCACACATCTCAGTTTCACATCACACTTTCATATGGACTTTCACATTGTTGTTGTTTCACACCTGTTCCCTTTCTTCCACAGTCTACTCTTAATTCTGCTTCCTCTGTGAAAAAGTGGATCCCTAGCATCAAGAGTGAAATAGAGTATTACTTACAGGTAGGTGTTTCTAATGTGTGATATGAGGAAACTCTAGGGTATCAACGCTGGCAGAGGATTGAATGGTCTGCATGAAGTTAAATGATATGTATTTTTGTTTCTTGCCCCTCAGCAGTCCCAGCTTTCTCACTATCCAGAGAGGAAGATAGCAGAGTTTCAGCTGTGCATTGAAGCTTTAGAAAAAGAGTACAAACGCTTCATCACTAAACTACGAGTTCTTGACCCCTCCTGTAAACATAAGCCATGGACTCCTCGAGCATACTCCAAAAGGAGAGCGGACACACAGGACTCTCCAAGCTCCGGTCAGCTCATTAAAATGTTCTTCATTACTTAATTCATAATAAACTAAAAGCTAGTGAAGAGCTGGCATGATGCAGCCCTGAAATTAAGAAATGCTTGCCTTGCCATGCATATGTTTTAATTACTGATTCAGACTGATGAGTAGGGGTGTAACGGTTCAGAAAACTCACGGTTCGGTTCATATCACAGTTTTGGGGGTCACGGTATCAGGTCGGTTCAGTATATATAGGCCTATCTGGTGCCCTGGGGAGGGGAAATACAATTTTGCCTGAATGAAAACTTTTTTCACCAAAAATTAAAGTCCAGTATAACTAAATCAACAGACTTTCAAAAGTAAATACTCCTCTTTGTTATTATAACATAAAATATCCCTGCATTGTAGGCTACGTAATCAACATGAATTGCAACATAAAATGCAACCTTCAGTGGCTTTACTCCAGGGCATCGACATAAAATGCAACTTAAATCATGTACTGAAATCTTCCACTACTGAATAGGGCTACAAATCTTTCGCTATAAACACCCTCACGTAGTGATGTGCGGGTCAATCCGAAACCCGCGGGTCCCGCAGGTTTATCCGCGGGTGGGGCGGGTTGGGTCGATTGAAGATAATACTGAGAACGAACGGGAGGGTTCGGATGTTGATGTGTCGATCGGGCAATCGCGGGTTGAAAAAAACCTGACCCTCGCATCACTACCCCCAAGGTTTTGGTTATTGCTCTGTGCCTGTTTGAACTCACACTGAGCAATTGCTTAAAAGCTGCGGGAAGAGCAAGTTGTTTTGGTCCTACCAGCTCTCCTCCTCCTCTCTTCCTGCTGTCAGTGTGATTGCAGAGTGACGTCGGGCTCTTCTGTGGCGCACTGCCACAATATCGGCACGGAAGCCACAAAATCAAAAGTTGGTCAATGTATACAAATTTATCCAAATCGATCTCTAATGCGCCAATGTGCGCATCACGTCATGTCTGTCATTTGGTGATCCACAGACCAGCAGAGCAGCAGCATTGTAGACGACCCTGAAACTGAAACTCATCGTAGATTGACATGTAATTCTCACAACTGATTGGACAGATACTCTCCAGGGAGATCAGACCCACGTGGGGAGTGGGGGGACACAGAACCGAATGAAACGCGGCATGCATGCGCGCACCGACCCGTGGGTGGCGAACCGAACAGTTCGGATATTTTTTCGGGAACCATTTCACCCCTACTGGTGAACATACTGCATTAGAACAGCCAGCAGCTTTTAGAGAGGTTCTGAATCATCTTTCTGTCCTCTGATTGTTCATTTCTCCCTGTGCTCTCACTCTTACAGTTAAAAAACCATGGAGCTGTGAGTCACATGACACTAGTGGACCAGTGAGTGGAGCTGACAGCGACTTGGCCAGCAAATGGACAGGAAGTAGTAAACCCTCAGCCAGTGAGAGACAGGGACATCTCAGCCAACTGGAGACCAAGCCCAGAACCTGTGTTCCCACCAAGCCCATTTTAGGGTCTTTGGAGCCAGCCTGTGCGGACCAGGACCAGGACCAGGACCAGGACCAGCCCCTCTCGTTTGACCGCACACGGTTGGCGGTGGCCGTTGCTGGCTTCAGAGGACCATCAGCTCAGCCAGGCGCCTCTCAGACACAGAGCCTGGCCAGGGTACTGCAGTCGGGCCTGCCAAACCTCTATAATTCTCCTCTGGGACAAAGTTTTTCCACCCAGAGTAAAGACACTGCAGGGGTTAGAGAGGACAAGGCAGTGATGGGATCTGTTATTGGACAGAAGGGCGCAGTCCAAGAACATAAGCCAGGGTTTGGAACAACAGAGAGGATACCTGGGAAATCCTCCAACACTGGGACAATGGAAGAGAGGACAGGTCATGTCCTGGGACTAGGCTGTTATTCCACTTCTGATGAGGAGTCTGACACGTGACATTTGTAGATTGTCATATAATGGTACATGGATAGCAGGTTCACCATCTTCTACATTTTGCATTAGAATAAATTATTTTATGGAAACTCTTGATTCCTTGTCTTCATTCATAGGTTTCCTAACTCTGAATGGTAATGAAATAATCTCACACGACCTGTTGTGTAACTGGAGCACTGACCAAACCAAAAAGAGATGAGCTGTTTGATGACTGCATTTGGGTATTTAGGGTTGAGAATTTCCTTGTCATTTTCATGCAGCATTTCTGCTGTGCTTATAACCTTGTGTAATCAGTCATCATTACCACAAGTAGCTCCATTATGCAAAAGAAAAGAGGCAGGCTGTGTGAGAAAGAGAGAGCAACGGAGAAGATACTTGCTGATTCAGTGATTCATTTTCAGACTTCTTGCCTAGTTATACTAACTAGAGCAGCAGCGCTGAACACGACCTGATTAGACCCCAAACCCCTCCCACCCACCACCCCACTGTGCTGCTGCTATGAGGGCCGCTTTCAACATGACACTTCTGGGAAACGGGTGCATTAGCTCATAGAACGCAGGCACTTTATGCAGTCTACGGTTAAGTTTGACGTAGTTGCCCTTCTAGATAGCTCTGTATGCACAGTGCAAGGTGGGGCTTCCCTTGCTCTTTACAGGGTCCTGGAGAAAGAAATGAAACTCACACCTGAGACCGTTGAGAGCTCGAGCCCGAGAGCTGCACATTTTAATCAATTAAAGATTTTAATCAGTGTTTGTATAGAGAACCAGGATCAGTTTGGTTTGAAAGAAAGACGGTGTTTCCTATTTCAGGATAAAGCTTTGCTTTGCATTACAGTGTGCACAACACTATTGGGCTACATCACATGATCTGTACATCATTAGTAGCCTTTTGCTTAGAAATGACCAAATATTGCATGAAATGGGACATTTTAATGTGATTCTGGCATATTGTGGGTGCACAATCAATGTAAACGACTGTAATGAGAGTGTTTTTGTAGTGTTAACTGTGTGTGAATAATGTGTGTGTTTTTGCAGAGCATTTTACATAATAGTGGTAAATATTTATTCCACGTATGGAAGGTGTCATTTTGATGTGAGGGAGACAGCACTGCAGATAAGCAACCTCTGTCCAACAGCAAGGCTGATTATTAATTGCACTAGCAAGCTCCCATCTATGAGGTTAAAGTGACGCCCTTTAGTAAAAACCACCAAAAGCCTACTATGCCTGCAAACTTAACATTCTTGGTCAACCCCCTATCTTCCTCGAACCACCAACAGAGCGCTACAGCTGTTGCATGGAAACTGCTGCAACCACAGTGAAGGAACAATGTGATTGCACAGTATCCAAGGAGACACGAAACCCAAAGATGGCAGAGAGACCACGGTGGTATAAACTATTCATTGAGTGCGGAGGGGAGTGGTGAGTGTTCAGCTTTCCTGTAAGTCTAAGTAAGCCAGTTCTGAGATATTGGTTGGGGTTAAACTTCTCACCTCTCTCTCTCTCTCTCTCTCTCTCTCTCTCTCTCTCTCTCTCTCTCACTCTCTGTGTCTCTGTCTCTGTCTCTCACTAGTAGCTTTTTTCATACAGCCAGCATGAAAGCCAACGCAGAGGCATATGTCTTTTTCATGTGGCAGCATAATCTTCCCACCAAGATTACTCTGTGTGCTTCTGAAACTGCTGTATCACTGTTTACTAACAAACTGCCTTAAATCAGATCAGATCAGATCAGAAATACTTTATTAAAGAATGATTTGCAAGAATGATTTACATAGTTAACATGGTCTGATTGCTGTCAATCTGCTATTGACACTAATACATTTTTTGAATGGTTTAAATGCTAAAGATAAATATTCACATTCAATACAAGATTCATTTATTTGGAAGACCACAGCATAGAACGATCTCATCTACAGGTGAATTTGGTGGGTGTGAGAGAAAATCCCCCAGCAATGTAAAAAGTATGTTAATTTGGCCACAAGACCGAAAACACTAGACATCGCACATAAACTGCTTCTAACATAATTGTGTTCATAGTTACTCAGTCTTTCCTTCCATGGAATTTGTGAGAAGGTCTCGTTCTGATGATGCCTTGAGGCTGCTGGTTTCTCTGTGTGGTTAGTGAGGTGGGGGTCAGCAGAAACCTCCAATTTCCTTCCTTTAAAACTTTGCTACTGTTTTCTGTACCAGGCAAAGACAAAGGTGGTTTAGTAATCACAACTTGATAAGGCTTTATATAATACAGTAGCAATGTATAAATACTGTGTGTGTGTGTGTGTGTGTGTGAGAGAGAGAGAGAGAGAGAAGTTGCAATAGATTAGATAGATTAGTGAAAAAATGTTAGTGAAAAATTAGTGAAAATCTGTCAGTATGGTCATCAAAGTCCTATGCATCCATGCAGACCAGAGGACAGAGATGGATGGATGTATGAGTGTGTGTGTGTGTGTGTGTGTGTGTGTGCGCATGTGTGCGTGAGAAGTAACGTGGACTTGTCACATGTATGTGTGGTTGGAAATTGTGGGTTCCTGAGTGTCTTCACAGCTGAGGCGTCTTTTTTTAAAGCAGAGGTGATCAGACAAAGACACACACCTCTTGCATGCAGAGGCAACACACACACACACTCCCCGTCTCTCTGTCTCTCTGTCTCTCTGTCTGTGACCTGCACCATGAGCTACGACCAGAGCTATCCATTCCCACAGGTTTTTCTTGTGGACAACAGCGAAGGTCCCCAGCACTCCGCCCAGCCTCCCAGTCTGGTCCCCTGCTGGTCCTTCCCCCCGGCCCAGGAGAGGGTGAGGAGCCGCGGGAAGAGCCGGGGCTGCATGGGGGTCAGTCCTGGCCTGTTGCTGGTTCTGCTGTTGCTGCTGCTGCTCATGTTTGCGGCCCTGGGGCTCGGAGCCTACCAGATTTACAAAATACAGAGAGAGCTGGCTAAGATGAAACAGGTAAGGAGCTACTGGTTGGGATGGGAGGTGGATATGGAGGAGAGTGTAAGAGAGGAGGCATGAGAAATGCTAGAAGATGCAAAGAGCTTTTACTGAAATGAACAGGTGAATGATGATTTCAGCGGTATGTGAGGATATTAGTTTGGGATTGAGGAAAAGGAGGATGGGCACAGAGCTTTACAGTATATTAGATCACCAAGAGTGAAAGATGGAGAGATGTGAGTGTAGTAAGAGGTTGAGCAATAGTTGGCAGTAGATGTCACTGACATGCCTTTGTGTAAAACATTGCCCTTTTCTTTCTTCTTGCAGAATTTAAAATAGACTTTTAAATTCACATTTAATACAAGGAGTTTTGAATGGGAATAAAACTGCAAAAACATAATTAATTATGTATGATTTCTCTCACCATTACCACAAGAGGGGGAGATAGGTGTAAGGTGGGCAGAGTGGAACAAAAGCTGTCTGGAAAATTATTTAAATTATTAAACAAAACCTCAAACTTAACCCATTAACTCCTTTCAACATGAACTCCTTTTAAAATCATTTTCTTCATCTAGAACAATTCATGCGCCTCACCACTGCTGTGACATTTAAAAAATGTAAACCAAGGATGTAATCATTTCAGTTGTGGTCACCAGTCCAGTGAGGCAGGATATCCTTTTCATAACTCACATTCAGAGACAATTTTTAGATGAAGACAGAAGCACAAGTACTTTTGTGTGATGTGGTATTGATTTTTCTCTTTCTGTTTCATCTGACAGGAGGTTGATACAGAGAAAGAGTTTCATACACCTGAGAAGCAAGTTGGTAAGTCACCACCACTCTCTACACCTCTCTCACCTTGCAGGATATTTTTTCCATTAAAGGGAAAAGTGTTGCTAATAAAGAAAAAAAAGAGGTGATGTGACTGTAATCTAATGGCTGTTTTAGGTCTCTATGAACCTGAGTTGAACGGAGAAAAGACAGACAGTAGACCTGCAGCACATGTCATAGGTAAGCATCAATATTTCAAGTCTTCTACTCCAGTGGTTCTCAACGTGGGGTCCGGGGACCACCAGGGGTCCTTGAGGGGGCTCCAGGGGGTCCCCAGCAAATTGATGAATTGTTAAACTTCACCATTATTTCATTTACAAGAAGTTAACACAATTAGAGAATGTAGAAGAATGACTACTTTGATCATAGTTTCACTGTTATCTCTCTACCTACAATACAGATAGTCATGGAATTATGGACAAAATCATATCTGACAATAAAAATATTTGGGTCCGAGAGATAAAATCTCATCAAATGGGGGTCCATGGCCTTAATGTGGACTAAATTAGGGGTCCTTGATATGAAAAAGGTTGAGAATCACTGTTCTACTCTATACCACTCTATGCTTCTCCACTCTAGGACTGAAATATGTAACATATTTTCCCTCCTCCTGCAGGGCGGATTCACACAGATGTATCCCATAAGACCTTGCGATGGGAGCCACAGGTGGGCCGGGCGTTCACAGCAGGGGGCGTAGTTTACCGGATTGAAGATGGAGGGCTGCAGGTCAACGACACTGGACTCTACCACATTTACTCACGAGTGGAGTTGCTCTTTAGGCACTGCTCCCAAACAGACTCCTTTGTTCACTCGGTGTTTGTGAGGAGAGCAGGGCATCCTTTACCTCTGACCCTGATGGAGGGCCACAGAGTTGGTTTCTGCAGCCAGAAGCAAAGTTATTTCTGGACATCAGATAGTTACCTTGGTTCCGCCCTGCAGCTGCAGGAACGCGACAGAGTATTTGTGAATGTATCGCACCCCACATATCTTAGTCATCAACATCATGCCAACTTCTTTGGTCTCTACAAGATCTAAGAGTTCAGGATGATAGGCTTCACTCACTGTTTGACAGTCTATCAGTTAAATTTAACAGTGAGAGAATATCAAATGTCACGATCTAATCTTTGTCATCATTGTACCCAGATGATTCCTATGAGCTATGACTAATAGCTGCAGTAGCAATGGTAATATTACAGGTTAAGTAATGGTAAAACCCAATAAAAAACATATTGCATATTCTGTTTATTTTCAACTTTAGATTGTATAATTAAATGAGATGTTCCTTGTACATTATGGATGCTGTGAGAAATTGCAGTTAACACTAAGGTGCTGGTTTAGTTGGAACATTTTTTAAAGTATTTATATTATGATCTGACACTGATGATGTCAGGTCTGAATGTATGGTTATGAAACAGTGAATTGTTTGTCATATCTCGGAAGTTTTAAGGTAAATAAAGAGGTAATTTTGTCTAAGAGGAAGTGAATCTTACTTGAAGTTGAAACAGTTCAGTGTTCTGGTAATATGTAAAGTCTTTCTCATTGAAATCTGGAAACGTTTCATGGAGCAAGCAATCATGCAACCAACACCCACAGCAGTTTTGGTCATGACCACTGGAAAGTGTGCAGGTAGATGAAGACACCAACTCAATATTTCTTTCCTCCTGACAGAAAAAAAAATACAGTATATATTTTTAGGATAATGTAATAGTCTTGATTTTGATATATTCCAGTGGGGCACTGCAGTAGCCTCAGAGGAGCAGCGGGCTTGTGACTTGAAGACTGCCGGTTTGAATCCCCAAACTAACACCCTTCCTCTACGGCTGAGGAGCCCTCAGCAAGAGAGCAAGACTCCTAACCCTCAACGGCCCTGATGGAGCTGCTGAGCGGCCGCAGTAGAAGACTGTGATTGCACAGGTGTGAATTTGATGCAGGGCATGCTGGAAAAGAATGTGCGCAGTCAACCTTCCTTGGTTAAATAAAAAAAAAAAAAATTAGGGTTTAGAGACCACATCGCAAGTGCAGTTGCATTGTTGCAGTGCTTTTATGCTTTTTTGAAGACGTGCAGGCTGGGCACAGATAAGGGGAGAATGCAGCGGCAGGCCAGGCAGACCTCAAATGCGACATAACGTGTTCGTCTCTATCTGCGTTTCCTTCCTGTGTGAACATGACAAGGGTCTCTGCCTCTACGTCTATCGATTTTTGCTCAAGATGACACAACATTTACAACGAATTCGAACTTCCTTCTATACACATTATGTGTATAGAAGGATATATATTATTATATATTATTATTAAACTTTATTTCATTTTTACATTTCAAGAGGTTGTACTCCTCATAAGAAGAGTTGAATCTTTTATTGCTCGACAGGCTGGCCCTCCTGGACTATTTGATGGTCTGGCCAAATGAAATTTTCTTTTCAAATGGGTAAACTGTCTGTCTGTCTTGGCTTTTTTTTTTTAAAAGAGAAACCAACTTCTGCATTTCAGTCATTCAGGGCTCAACCACAAGATACTCAAACAAAACTGAATGGTGACTAATTAGTGGAAACAAATTAAATCATATGGGCTCATATCATTTTTGATTTGGAAAGATGTCTGCAGATTGGACTGTGATAGATTTAGGGAGTTTTAGAAGATGATTCATTCCAAAACCTCTGAATGCAAGACTGCAAATGATTTCTATTTTATTTCTACCAGAATCCATGGAGAGCTTCTGCACATTTAGATAAACGCAAAACTTTTTAAGGCATTAAAACTTAGCAAGAAGTCAAGATAACTGCATTTATCTGTGCACCAATGTTCCCTTTTCATGAACTATTCTTACCCACCTGCATCTTAATGAAACAAGTTTATGAATGATGGATATTCTGTAGATTTCTGCTACAGAATCCTCTTCCATTTATATTCCTGTCTGTAGGTAAACGCAAAAATAGATCTCTGATCTATAGTAATAGTTAGACCTTTGGATCCTCGAATTTGGCAACCTGCAAAACAGTACTTGAATTGTAGTGTAAAATCCCTTAAAGACAATGTAGAGCAGTCATAAACATGCTGTATGTTCATGCAGACAAATATTCAAAGACAATATCTAGGGGGGAAGATGTTCTCTGAGTTCCAAAATAAAATAGTATTGTATTCAGTTTTTAGGGACCAGCAGCAGAGCTGCTTGTGTTTGTATGTATTCTTCTTTCTTTCTTTCTTTCTTTCTTTCTAAAACTGCCTTCCCATGCATGAAAACTCACCAAACTTACGCACATAGCTCCAGTTCCATGCCAAACGACACTCACTAAAGTCTGGGGCAAATAGTCCAGATGGTGGCGCTACAACAGCGGTCTAAAGTTTAAAACTTAAAAAATCATAAAAAATCAACTATACAGCTCTGTAATTTTCTGAGGTTATTGGCCCAAACAAGACAAAACTTTCATACACTGGTACCCAGTGGCGTGTCCAGGCCATTTTGACAGGGGTGGCCGAGGTGGGGCACAGACTCAAGCAAGGGTGGCACTGAGTGCAGCATTTAGGACGGATGTAGGCAGGTCCCATTGCTGTGTGGGTGCTGTTGTGTTGAAAGGACGTGTTTTAATCGCTTTTTGGGTTCAACTGTTTGATTGTGTTTGCCGTGTGTGTTTACAGCCCACCTAGCAGCGCTCCCGGCTATCTGGAGGTATGAAAGCTCTACAGTGAAGTGATGAAATGCTACGGAAGAGGATTAGAGCCACGTGAAAAATTTGAGTTCTGAGATTAATCTCAGAATTTTTTTCTCAGAAGTCTGACTTTAATCTCAGCATTCTGACTTTAAACTCAGAATTCTGATTTTAAACTCTAATTCTGAGATTAATCTCAGGACTCAAATAATTTTTTCACGTGGCCCTAATCCTCTTCCCTACAGGGTCCAGGTTGAAAATAACCAGAATTATCAGGCATCACTGTCTACTGTATGCATATAAAAAATGTGGGCTACTAACATTACCTCTTCGTTTTTATCTTCAGGTGCGTGCTGCGTTTATCTTTGCCATTCAGTTTGGTCAGACATAGTTTTTTTTTTTTTTCACATAAAAGATCCCTAACTTGATGGTCCCGCCTCTAACACGGCCATCAGCCAATCATAACTCATTTTGGGGCGGCACCTGGGGTGGCCAATCAGATTTCAGGGGTGGCCCTGGCCACTAGACCCGTCCCTGCGTACCTATACTAAATTATGAAGTCCACCACTCTGTTTTTATTAAAAACTGTAAAACGAATTAAATCTAACTAGTCCCACATACTTTGCACAAATTACATGAAAATCACTACAGAGCATCATTAGAGTGAGGGAGACAGAAGCCGCAACACATTTTGTAAACACACACAGCAAAACTACTGGACTATGGAGGCCCTGAAGGACAAACCATGCATAAAGGCTAATCGCTAAAAGTTCTTTTTGTTCTTTTTGCGTTCACATTGTCAGTTCATTTGAAAGAGGACTCAGTTCTCTTTCTGGTCCACTTCAGCTCTGATGGGGCCTCAGTCCTCTTTCTGTTCACACTATCGTTCCTCTGGAGTTCAGACCTTTACTGCTATGTATGTATTTACTGTTATGTATTATTATTAGCCTACTGTTATTACTTATTTGCTATTCATTTATTACTTTTACCATCATCCCTGATTATCACAAACTCTTTGACATAATCAATTGTACTTTATGCCAATAAAAGTAGTTTAATTACATTTGGAGAGAGAGAGAGAGCGAGAAAGAGAGAGATAATATCACTGCGGGTAGGGTTTCGCTAGTGGTCGCTAGGGTGTTCCTAGGTGATTGCTAGGCTTTTTGCTAGGTGGTTGCTAGGGTGGTAGGGACAAGAAGGAACATTTGACCAAACTTTGGAAGCCAATAACATAAAAACGGTACGGAATATCAAATATCACTCTGCTGGTCAACGCTTCCCCCTTCAATGACATTTTTAGGGTTGGCACAAGCGCTTCCACACAGAATACTGTCCAGTTCGTCGTAAAAGGGGCATGTGTCTTTTATGTCAGAGGATTCTCCGCTTTTTCTCATTTTATCGCGTGTGGTAAAGTACTTTTGACATAGTTTTTTTACTTTGACGCGGCACTGCAGTGTGGTCCTAATGAAGCCCCTCGCTGAAACTGAACTGAAAATTGGAGGAAAACCTTAGCGTTTCTGTGCGTTGTAGACAGTTGCCGTTTAATGTGTTCTTCATTCCATATCTGGAGAAGTGCAGTAGTTTCTTCCTCGGACCAAACTACTCCTCGTCCACTAGTCTTGCTAGCATTACCAGCGGCCATGGTTCCGTCTATTTGTTTTTTCGAGCGTCCCAGTGCAATATGTGATCTGTCTACGGCAAGCCTAGAGGGCTAATGGCAAAGGGCAAAGCGAACCTGGAGCGCTTTGTGTTCACAATGCACAGGTTAACCGAACCACAACGCGGACTTGAAGCGAACCGTACTCAGACCTCCCAAGGAGGTCTGAGTACGGTTCGTTTCAGAGGGGTCTGAGTTCTTTTGGAGTGTTCACATATGCGCAAAAAATGCTGACTAATTGCTCTGAGTTCATTTGGAGGGCTGAAAGGGACCAAGTGTGAAAACACCCTAAGAGAAATGTTCCCGGTTACCAGACTCGCTTTGCCAGATCTCTCTCCCGCTGAAGGTCACATGTCCCACAATGACAAGTGAATAGGTAGGTAGCAAGTTTACTACATCAACAGGTTTACTTGCTCGCTTAATCGATTCCGCCATTACAAGCAAGTTTTAACAAAAGGAAAAGCTACGACTTGGGCCGAACCTGACGACAAGCTTTAGGAAAGAGGTGAAAACAGCAACACAGCTGGTCCGCGTGTGTGGCTATTTATATCATTACGTCTCACGGAAATCTCCACATAGTAGCCTACACGTTCGTTTCAGGATTGGTTACAGGGTCTGAAATCGCTTATTGCAGGTTTAATCAAAAATTGAGCCCACAGCTCATCAAAATGTCTGACTGTAAATGACACTGTACACAGCCACAGTGAATTGCTGCTTACTCAATGTCCAATCTTCATGTAAAAAATTGAATATATTTTCCTGTCTTGGTAGATGAAAGTTACAAAATTTCAGACTTCTAACTCAAAAACTGATTTTTTTTTTTTATTATTTGAATTCTGCCTTTATGGAAACCGTGAAAATAGTCAATGGAAAATAGAGCATCTTTAAACATCAGTTTTTTGCTTATGGAGCATTCAAATAAATGTACAAATAAATTACAGACATCTCTATGTTGTCTAGATAAAGTATGCAAGGTCTCAGAATTGTATCTTGAAAACGGAATATTTGACACTAGTTTGAAATCTGCCTTAATATGGATGGACAGATCTTATCATGCAGACTGCTGGTTGCCTCAGTCACAGTGTGACGCCTCCTCTCTTCACACCACCCACAGATAGCTCAACAAGTTCATGACTTGCTCTTGGTGTCAGAGGTTGTGAGTTTGAGTTCTGGGTGATGCTGAGTAAATGTGCTTTTGTTGTAACTCTCTTTTTCCTCTTACACTACATCTGCCGGCCCCGTCCGTGACTCTTGCAGTCCTAGTTTATAATTCCATTCGGGTGAACATTTTCAGTGAACAGTTGAAAGTCACAGGAGAGATAAGAAAAGGAAGAGATGACACACTGTAAGACACAGAACCCGTCTGCTGAGTCACCACCAGGATGCCCCAGACTAAATGTGTCTAATACATAATGGCAGGAATCCATATTACACCGGTTCGTATGGCAATTACCAATTTTCCCATGAAACTTTAAATGCCATTGTATCAGCTGGGCTTTGTGAACTAGGTCAAAATATTAGTAAATGTTCTCCTGTAACAGGCTCAGTTGTGTGTAGCCTCTCTGTGATGTGAAAGAGGGCTGTGGTCTTGGTTTTCGTGGGACTTCTTCCTTGTTTCATTGAAGGTCTAAGGTTGGGGAGTGTCATTTTCATTTATTGTTTCATAATGTGAGCATAATTGTTTCATAACCCGAAGCCCTTTGACACTGTTACTGTGATTGCGGGCTATACAAATAAACTTGACTTGACATTTGATATTTGAAGGCTAGAGCAACCGATACAAGGCAACCAGTATGTGCAGCATATGTGCACTAGCGAGGTTTAAAACCACACACATACAGAGATGTAACAAGACAGAAATATAAGAGGGGTTGGAGGCAGCTACGTATGTGGTTAGAAAATATTTGAGACAAGGCTTTATACGCCAACACATGGAAGGTATGTAAGATACTTTGCAAAGTGAATCATCCAAAGCAATTTAACATGATTCTGTGTTCACCATATTCATACCATAGCTCATGCAGCAATTGCAGCAAAAAATTGACCTAAAGGTTAAAGTAGAGTTACTGAGGGAAGTCTGGACCATGACTGATATTGGGGAATATTCTTTTTTTTCATTATTTGGGTTAGGTTTTTTTAAACACTGATTTAACCAGGCAAGTTGTCCAAGTCAAATTATTTAAACAGCAATGACTTAGGAGAGTAGTTACAGGGGACAATGTGACACTGACTGTGGTTATGTCCATAAGAGTCCCTTTTTTCTGCCTGCACCCAACTCACTTTCAGACTTTGCCAGGTGGCAGACAATTGTAGATATTACTCACCCTGCCCTGCCATCGTGAAAAAGAATGAATAAGGGGACAGAGGGGGGAAACTGAAATGAAAGGCAGAGTACTGTCTTATCTTTGTCTTTAGCTCCCTCTGTCAAATATTTTATGAACTGCATTTCAAGCAAAAAGTTACACGCTTTCCTTTTCCGTGCTGCGCTCAATGCACATTTGTCGTACACTCTATGGTTGTATACACACTTCTTCAGTGCAGGTCACAGTGATGGCCCATCAACACGTTTCTCAATAACTATGACAGATCTCAACACACAAGGTTTGATCTCAGAGCTTTCTGAGGATTGAAATACTATATTTATTTGCATATTTTTGAGTACCCAAGTTTCCCTTTCAAATCTATATGAAATCTATATAATCTATTTTTTTTTTGATAAGGGAGATCTTTGCACTTCATAGCAGCAGCATGAAACCCAGCTCAAGTGACCCCCCTAGAGGTGTGTGTTGTCTCATGTGGGACAGACGCTGAGAGTGCTCTTTTGAAATAATTTAACAGACTGAATGGTGAATGTGAAGAGCATTTCCTTCACTGTGATTCAGTGCATTGTTCACAAAAACATGGACCCACTTTGGATTTTGCTAAAGCTTCTTAATATTAATTAAAAAAAATAAAAAAATAAAAAAGCTGTTAGTAAAAACTTATTTTGTTTTCTCAGAGCTCATCGTAAATGAGCATTTGAAAGGGAATTTCTCATAGAGACTTTTTCAATGTGCCTTTTTCCTGGTCGTCGTCTTTAAGGTCTGCGCTGTAAGGTCACTGCCACTAGATGTCATTCAGATCATACGGATTCACATTTTCTCTGCTAATGTGCCATGCTCTCAGTTTAAATCATCCGGGTGGGAGGTGATATTTTTCCATGTGTTCAGTGAAATATGGCACCCAGAAGAGGGAGCCACAGCTCATCTGAGTGCTGGATGCCAGGAAGGAAAGTTTATGGAAGGTGTTTTTTTTATTTTCACCACTATCAACCTATTGTTTGAGGGAGGACACAGCAGAGAGACAGAGGGACAGAGGCACTCACTGCACCACAGCATAGACGAGCACTCAAAGTCACAAGATTTCTCAATGGAAAATCTTGTCCAGACGGAGTTTCTCATCGGAGATATGAAGCAACTACCCAGAGGAAATAAATAAATATATATATTTAAACATATATCACTCATATATCTTTGAGAGATGTGTAATCCCCTAATCAAGTGAAAACCCAAATGGTGGATCTGATGCTTTTGGGTTAGGACAAATATTTCACTATTTATGAGACATAGTACACCTGCAAGTGTCGGGGTTAATATAAAATATATTTATGAATGAATGAATTTTGGGAAAGTATAATATCCCCACCTCTGAAACAGATATGGGGATATTCTCAGCTATCCCTGCTGGGATGCAGAGACCTCTGGAGATCAAAGAAGGCAGGCAGGCCAGCTCGCTCCCCAAGGGGAAAGCAGTAATCTCAGTCCTAACCAACAGTCTTCCCTCCCCACCGCCGCATCACACACAGAGAAACAGGGCAGACGGAGGCCCTGCCGGCCGCTGTGCAGGCGTTTCCTCTGCTGGAGAGAGGGCCTGAGAGGTGTACAGGCGAGAGATCATGAGCTCGTGTAGAAATATAGAAATGTGTCTGTGAATCATGGGAGTGTATCACTTCTAGCCGACTTTGCCTTTGTAAATTGTCACGCTGTACATGCCCTGGGTCTTTCTGCTTGGAGTTTGCATGTTTTTCCTGTGTTTGTGTAGGTTTCCAAAGACATGCAAGTCAGGTGGACTGGACACTCTAAATTGTCCATAGGTGTGAATGTAAGTGTGACTGTTTATCTGTGTCCAGAGTGTTTCCCTGTTTTCTGCCCAATGCATGCTGGGATAGGCTCCAGCCAGCTGTGACCCTGAACAGGAATAAACAGGTAAATAAAATGAATGAATGAATGAATGAATGAATGAATGAATGATGAACATGGAATGTATTGCAACACTATGTGACTGGGACTGTCAATTGGCTTAAGCCATCGAAGAGTAGAGAACCGTGCATGATTATACAATTATATTAGTGTGAAACTTACATTTTACTGGCATTCTTTTTAAAGTTAGATATGAAAGTAAATTTCAGGATTTATTAAGCTTGCTGGGCGAATAGACGTAATATTAGTTTATATTCACTGCAAGCTGTCTGTGATGATTTCTATGATCTTTTGTAACTTAGGCCCCTGACTTTTCCACTTAACTAATAAATGGTAAAGAATATCCTTCAGAGTGTGATATATCTGATAATATATGTCCCTCTTGAACTTGGTGAGGCTGGCAATGTGTCCTGGATTATGTCCGGTCTCCCTGACATTAAGTGTTGGCTGTCTCAGAACTTCCTCCAGCTTGAAACTAAATCTGAAATCCTTTTATTTGGACCCCCAAAGCCCTTTAGCTTTTTTCAGTCCCAACTTCTTTTAAATCATTGCTTAATACATTCTTCTATCTTAAGGCCTTTTCATAGTGTTTTATTCTATTACCCCTTTTCTTTTATTTTAATCTGTCTACAATACTGTTTTGTTCTTTTTATTGTATTTTATTTATGTTTGGTTCTTGCCTATGCTGTTTCTCTTATCTT
The DNA here is from genome assembly GCF_048128805.1 of Centroberyx gerrardi. Lineage (NCBI taxonomy): Eukaryota > Metazoa > Chordata > Actinopteri > Beryciformes > Berycidae > Centroberyx > Centroberyx gerrardi. The sequence goes on along the minus strand of NC_136005.1, from coordinate 15,422,167 downwards.
GTATTGTAAAGCACTTCATAACCTTGCCTTGTGCTGTATTTCTTATTTTTCCCACGGTGCAGCCGAGAGCATCACAAGACAAATTCAGGTCATGCATTCAGTCAGTGAGTCAGTCAGTCAGTCAGGTAATGCTTAGTGAGATGTCGCTTCGTGGGATGGCCTCTAGAGGGCGTCTTTGTGAGTGAGAGTTGGCCTCTCGCCTATGGGCTGAATGCCACACTCAGTCCCATACTGATAATGGCATATTGGATCTCACACAGAACCACACTCTTCACCGTCAAGTAAAGACATCCACATCTTCTGCTGTCCTGCAAACCTAACCGGTAGGTAACGTTATTACCTGTGGTATGTGACGTTGGTGGAATAGGTAATTTAACCGATAATCGTGCCTGAGCATTGCTCCCACACACACCAAGCCCCACTCTCAGCTGGTAATTTACATACATCCTTGTCTTCTGTTGCCCTATAAACTTTAACATTAGGTAATGTTGTTACCTGTGTTATCTAAGTGACGTTAGTGGAATTATTTAACCAATAACCTTGTTATAATGCTCCAGTGCATTGAATTGAATTGAATACACGCACCGTGGATCTGTACTGGATCTGTGCTTGTTTTTATTGTAAAGTACTTTGTAGTCTAGTTTCGAAAAACGCTAAAGTTTATTATTATTATTATTATTATTATTATTATTGTGCTTTATTATAGAGCACAGGTCACCTAATAAGCCTCGGAGAAAATGTGTATTTGTAAAGATGATGAGAAAAAAGATGATGAGAGAAACTCGAAACTTTCCCATGTTTCACACGGAAGAATTTAGAGAGAAACCAGAGAAAAAGTAGTGAGAGTCACTCAAGTTGGCTGAATGCCCAGAAGATGAGACAAGGTCCCAATGCGTGTGAATCAGAAGGCCAAATAGAGGTATACCGATGTGTGAAATATGGATATACAATAATACAGACTCCCTTTCTGAGAGCCCCTCTTTGAATAATTTTCTTTTTAATATATTTTAAAGCTCATTATTACCATATTGTGCACCCTGCATGAATGCTGTTTATTTCTAAATCTGTCAATGACAGTGCTGCATATTTATGCAGTTGTTATTTATTATTGTGTATTATTTGCAATATGGTCTTTTGTTGTAATTATTACTTGTTGTATTATCTGCATTACTATTAATTTTATTCTTATTTTCATACCCTATTCTGCTGCAATGGCCTAATTTCCATGCAGGGATAACTGAACTTCTATCTAATCATCTAATCTAATGTAATCTAATCTGATTCCCTGTTCAATGCTACTGTTCTTTTTGTTCCTTTAATTTTCATTAATCCTTGGGACAAGAAAAAAATTAGGGGATAGAGATTAAAACATTCTTAGCATTCTACAAGTGGTCAGAAGCACTCTTAATATACTTTTTTTTTTTTTTAAGAGCATTGTTAGTTACAATGCTTTGGGAACAGGTCGTAACCTTAGGATGCTTGTTATGATGTACTTTACAAACATCCTAGACCTACAATGCTTTTGGGAAACAGCCTAGATCAATTCTCTCTTCATCCTTACCTTATGGACAGCCTCCCTTACCATAACCAGTCAGATGGTACATGGTCCTTTGAGCCAGATTGAGGATGAACCAAAGACAGAGGAAGGGAGGAAAGAATGCTACATGCTGTAAATGAAAATGTAGCGAAATGGAGAGTATGGAGATGAGACTAAAGCTCTGCTTCACTGAAAGTGGCCAGACAAGCACCAAGACGAACAGAAGGAAGGACACTCATTACCCGCTAACCTGTACGATCCTATATCCATAGAAACATTAGTTCACATCACTCTGAGCGTAGCTCTAAAAGGTCCAAATCCACCACTGAGGCAACTAGGACAGGCAGTAGTGGATATACCTACACATATGACAGTGGCAGCAGTGTTAATGGAGTCAGCCAAACATCAGCACTGCTGGAGAAACTGAAACTGTTGGATTTAGAGGAGATGCAGTGTCAGACGAAAAACATTAACTTTTAGATGAGCAGAGCCGCTTGGCAATGACAGAGAGATGAGCAGATAATTAAGGAATTGGTAAGGAGCCAACATCTGCATCAGAAGCAGAGGGAATTAGTGGAAGCACACCTGCTATCTTGAACTCACCCCCTATCAACGCTGCCTTTCCATTCATTAACTAAAAAAGAAGAAGAATGCTTACCTTATGGTTCATGCTCAAGATAAGACAGTTCTCTGCCTCTAAGCTCAAAGAGTGGTTGACCTAACCGGTATGGCAACAGATTAGTCCGTTGCCATACTCCAGATACACACTTTAACCCTCCTCTTATGCTTGGGGTCAATTTGACCCCATTCAGCAGTTAACTAAAAACATGATTAATTATCATTTTTCCAGCTTGATATTTCATGGCTTTTCCTAATTTCATGGAGAACAGGTAAACATAAAATTTAACATGAAGATATGTTTTCAAGGTCCTGTACACACTTTGTATACAAGGGTGTTGTTTGGGGTCATTTTGACCCCAAGCACTATAACCTTATAAAACCAGAGAAAATCGGTCCCCATGGGTGATGTTGAAGGTTGTCAAGTTCGTCTTGAGGAGAAAAGGACTGAATAAACATTGCCTGGAGAAAAGGAGGAGAGGACTTGTGGCCATGACCCAACCTAACACCTTGGGCCAGACTTAAATGTGCACCATCTGTGGCAGACAGTGTGCATCACGCATTGGACATTCTTACATTTCTTTTCTTCAGAAAACACACAACATGCAGTAGCGCATGTCATCATGGGATACAATGGACTACTTTAAGCTAAGCTAAGCAAGGTCACTTTGCAGAGTGAAGGCAAGAGTTTAGGAACCTTGGCTGTTCTACTGTAGATGATGGCACTCAACAAACATCATCCTCCCTGCTGCTGCTCCACATCCCAGCCTTCAAGGTAGCCCAGAGACACTCAACCTCAGTACTGTGCGGTATGAAGTCATTCCTGTAAAGCATATAGCCGTGTCCCTCAGCATCTCTCCTGCTGCTCAGTTAGATGTAAAATATCCCATCACCAATGCTTGGAGGGTCTTAATCTTTCCAAGCACTCCTGTCCAGTGAAAGCCCTACAGGCTTAGTATCCACATCTCCAAGGCCTACCATTTCCTCACCTGACTAAGGCCTCTTCACTCATCCTCATTGGTTCAGGCCATCCACACTTGGTTGTACCTACTAGACCACTACGAACAGGAGGTACCTTTGCTGACCACACCGTCTTTGGTTGGACAGTGCAGGGCCCCATTTGTACACTTACCTCTAATTCAACTACACAGACAGAACAGATCCTCTACACCGGGTGTGGTTCAGATCCCTCTCTCAACCCAACTGCTGAGAACCTTAAAAATGTGGAAATGCTTTGGACGATGTAGACGTTTCCTCATCTGAGTGATAGATAAACTCCCACACACTGCTCTTGCCAAGCAGTCATTCATGGAGATGGATATGAGTCATGTCATGGATCTCTTGGAGAAGTGGAAAATTAATAATGAAACTGATGGAATAAAATGGTATGCAACTCCACAACTCTGGCAATGGTTCATTCCAAGCTAATGGTCAGAGCCTCTCTTCTTGGCGTCCTTATTTGTTTCTGCCAGCATCCTATAGCCAGCAGTGGGAACATAAAGGCAATGTTTCACCAAGCCTGCCTGCTACCATCTGATACTGCCCTGCTGAGGTTTATTTGGAGAGAAATGCATCAGGAAAACCAACCCATCTATCTCTTCTGGAGGCATGCCCATGATCATCCAGACAATGGCAAGCAAGCCATAGACTAGGTAAATAACGTCTTCTATGTGGATAACTGTTTGCAGAGCCTACCCTCCATTCCTGAGGCAAGAACTCTCCTAGACAAAGTGCAAAATTTTGAAATTGAAAATTTGGGGGTTTGAAGTCCGACACTTCTGTGGCTAGCAATGCCACAGAAGTTATCCAGCACCTTCCTTCCCAAGCAAGTTCAACTAGCAGTCACCTCTGGCTGTCACAAACTAGCAAAGACCCTTATAAAATAGGCCTAAAATGGAGTTGCTCGACAGATGCCCTTAGATATTATAAACACTCCACATCTCATAGTGATGAGGCCCCCACCAGTCCATCTACCGGACCCTTGCCAGGCTATATGACCCTCTTGGATACAGCCTCCCATTTATCACCAGGGCCAAAGTCTTAGTCCAGGACCTATGACCTATGGACCTATATTTAATCATTTTATATTTACATTGTTATATTGTTATATATATTGCCTATATCCTTTCTGCAATATCCTTATTCTATTATTTATTTTTATTACCTTCTCTTTGTTCTGCTACTGTACTGTACATTGCTGCTATGACACCCGAATTTCCCCTAGGGGATCAATAATGTGCATCTTTATCTTTACCTTTATCTTTATGACAGCCTGGGATGAACCAATCCATGTGCTGACCTTCTGGACAGATGGCTCAATTGGGAGAATTAGCCGAGCTCAGCAACATCCGAATGCCAAGGTGTTATGTTCCCCTCTGTGTGGACAAGACCACAGCCATTAGAGAAGACCATGTATTCTGTGATGCTTCAGAATGAGCTCATAGAGCTGTGGCATATCTCAGAGTGCAAGATTGTCTTACCGTGTCCTGACTCCCACCTTCATGTTCTACTTACCTCTGTACACCTTTACCTCAGTCATCCTTACCTTATGGCCAGCCACCCTTACCTTAACCAGCCAGTTCATTTACATAACCTGCATTCAAACTGGCTGTTATTTATTCAAACTGTCTGGTTCGAATTGGGGTGTTTATATTGTTCATTTTGATCCCCTTTATTTATTATCATCAACAGACTGAGGTGAACTGCCTACCTGAAACCGAGATCACTATCAGAAAAAGAAGGTACAGAGTTGTACCTTTTGTTGCAGGGACTGTACCCTTTTTCTGACAGTGTACCGATAATGTTACTGAGGGGGTCCACCAGTATTTATTATTTTAGTCAGCAGAAGATTTCCTGGAATCATATGTATTAAATCTCTATAAATTGGTCATAAATGTCTATAAACATGTCTATGAAGTTTAATGCAGCTGGAGGAGATGTTCACAGATACTGGCAAAGAGCTGCATGGGGGCTCCCCTTGCCACTTTGAAGCCGTCTGTCTGTTTAGGGAAAGCGATGATAGGCATACCACTGAAAACACAGCCATCCCTTGACGGAGAGCTGCAACAAAAGCCCACTCATGATGTGAGATAAAGTCTATCTCCCAGTGTAGAGGTGGGAGGAGTGAGCACCAGCACAGACTGCCCTGGGGACTCCCCTTGCTGTATATTGGGAAATCTTCTTTCTTTCTTTCTTTCTTACATTCTCTTCCTTTCTTTCTTTATTTCTTTCTTTCTTACATTCTCTTCCTTTCTTTCTTTCTTTCTTTCTTTCTTTCTTTCTTATGTTCTCTTTCTTTCTTTCTTTCTTTCTTTCTTTCTCTGTCTGTCTGACTGCCTGTCTGTCTGCCTGCCTGTCTGTCTGTCTGTCTGTCTGTCTGTCTTCTTGCTCTCTCCCTCTCTTATTCTCTCTTTCTCTTTCTCTCTTTCTCTCTCTCCGTTTCCCACACACCGCAGCATCATGCACACACAACAGCTTTTGATTTTCCATAGAAAGGTGTGAAATGTTTATTAAAATTTCTCTCTCTCTGTCTCTCTCTCTCTCTCTCTCTCTCTTTCTCTCTCTCTCTCTCTCTCTCTCTCTCTCTCTCTCTCTCTCTCTCTCTATCCTTCTGTCACTGTCCTGTTTGATGCATATTCAGGTTCATAATGACTCAGCCAGCAGCAGCAGAAACCTGTTCCACACTGCTCTCCATTCCCCACAGCCATTACACTCTCTGTATCAGGAGTACAGTACCAAAAAGTGTAGGTGTCTTGTCCACGAAATGTGCCCATCTTCTCCCTCTGTGAATGAAATGGAAAGTATTGTATTTACCAGAAATGTAGGTTGCAGATCATTTGATAAAGTAAACAATCATTTCATTAACTGTTAATGTTATTTCTTGGACATTGACTAGATCACAACAAAATTCCAATGTGACATTATAGACACAAAAATGGTCATATAAATATATCATTACCACATACATTTTATAATTAAAATCTGCTTGATTGCTTTACAACAGAAAACAGGAAGAGGTCGCTGTTTTGCCAGTGCAAACGGAACTAAAGCATTCAGAGTTTCTTGCAATGGCAGATGGTGGAACGAGTTAAAGGCCTATTTAAAAATCACTTCCAACATGTTCATCCTTGTCAGTAAAGTGAAAGAGAAGCAACGCCAATAAGAGGGAAGGGGACAAGAAGCAACATGGGAAATGCGGTCTTAATTTTGAGAAATACTAAGATTAACAACACCATTGGTATGAGATAGAGGCCCAATCTTCTTGACCATGCTTTCACTTGTTTACAGTAATTATACCACCTTTAATGAAAATGGCAGAAGAATCTGCATATACTGTATAACACATAGTGACATTTCTTTTCTTAATGCCATGATTAAATATTTTGCTCTATCCAGTGGAAATGTGGTTGTGTGAGTCTATCTTGAGGTGAAGTGCAAGACTCAAATGGACAACATTTAAGGTCAGGGTCAACTGTGTGACTGAGCAAAATATCTCCTGCCTCAGTGTTGCCACCAGTTGTCACCTAAAGCATGTTCTGAAAAATGACAGTTTCTCTGACCCATATCTATCAGTTGACTGGAAGCTACCCTTCCTTCCCAAACATCACATGCTGGTGTCAGTGTTGTTTGTATCTTTGACAGTAAATCAAATAACTCAACTGCAAAATGGGAAAAACAACTATATGAAATGTGTGAGTGTAAATGTGTGTGTGTGTGTGTGTGTGTGTGTGTGTGTGTGTGTGTGTGTGTGTGTGTGTGCATATGCGCATCTGTGCGTATGTTTCACAGAAATCCTGCTCATTCCTGAAATACAGATCTTATTATGTAACAATTTGCAAGAAGAGAAACAACATTTCTCAGATAGCCCTAATAAGATAAGATAAGATAGAACTTTATTAATCCCCTTGGGGAAATTAATAACTGCGTATTTGTATATACTGTATATACTGTATATATACATAATCAGGAGTTCAGTCATTAGTGCGGATGAGTTGGGGGGGGGGGGGGCTCTGAGGGGCTAGAGTCCTAGTCCATGTGGCAGGTGGCACATGGAAGAGTCATTGGATGGACTTGTAGGAGCTAAGTGGTTCTCTACTTTGGATTTAGCCAGTGGCTATAACCAAGTTGAGGTTGCTGAAGAGGACAAGGCAAAGACAGCGTTCTGTACTCCGTTTGGACTATTTGAGTTTAATAGAATGCCATTTGGATTGTGCAACGCTCCTAGCACTTTTCAGCGCCTTATGGAGCGCATGTTTGGAGACTGCCGTTATCAATCTGTCTTACTGTACCTTGATGATGTGATTGTGTCTCTTCCTCTATCCAGCAGCATCTGGAGAGGCTGGAGGAAGTCTTCTCTCGGCTACAGAAGCAGGGGCTCAAGGCCAAATTTTCAAAGTGTCATTTCTTTCAGAGACAGGTGAAATATCTGGGCCATGTAGTGTCGGCTGATAGAGTTGCAACAGACCCAGACAAGGTCGCGGTTGTGAGAGATTGGAGGACCCCCACTAACCTGGCTGAGCTCCAATCTTTTCTGGGCTTTGCCAGTTATTATAGGCGCTTTATAGCAGGATTTGCAAAGATGGCAGCTCCTTTGCACCATGTGGTGGCACAACTGAGCCCAGGTCCAAAAAAGGGTAAGACCCCTAGGAAGCCACTGGCCCCAGCCTGGACAGCAGAGTGTGAAGAGAAGTTTGGCCAGCTAAAGAAAGCACTAGTCTCTGCACCAGTGTTGGCCTACGCAGATTTCCAGAGGCCATTTGTGTTAGAGATAGATGCAAGCCATGCAGGTCTGGGGGCAGTACTTGCCCAGGAACATGGAGGGAAGCTCAGGCCTATTGCTTATGTTAGTAGGGCGCTCAAACCCACTGAGAAGAACATGCATAACTATAGCTCTATGAAGCTAGAATTCCTTGCTCTTAAGTGGGCAGTGTCAGACAAGTTCAGAGAGTACTTGTTAGGGGGCTCCTGCACTGTGTATACTGACAACAACCCACTTAGGCACCTAGATACAGCAAAACTTGGTGCAGTAGAGCAACGGTGGGCAGGCCAGCTAGCTCCGTTCAACCTTACCTTAAAATATCGTCCGGGGGCTCGAAATGGGAATGCGGATGCCTTGTCTCGCCAATACAAGGAGGCCAGTGCAGCTGAGGTCTCAGAGGAGGAAAAGGAATGTGAGGGGGGGACTTTGTGTATCCAGTCTGACATTTCTGTCCTCCCAGGTTGCTCCAAAGAGAACCTAGCCACGTTACAAGAACAAGACCCAGTTATTGGACCGCTTTTGGCCTGTTGGAGAAAAGCCAGGCCACCTGATCCAAAGGAGAGGGAGAGATTTGGTCAAGGCACCAAGGAGCTTGTTCGCCAATGGGGGCGCCTGAGGGAGGAGGAGAAGGTACTATACCGCAGGTTCAGTTCTCCTGATGGTGGTAAGGAGACTTACCAGCTTGTACTGCCGCAGTGTTTGCATAAAGATGTTCTCACGCAGCTGCATGATAATCATGATGCATCAATATAACGAAGTAAGCATTCTCAGGGGTTGCTGATTTGAAGATGAAGTTTTTCCAGTTGCTTTGTTTTTTCAGTACATCGTCGAGGCGCCGATGCATTTTTGAGGGGGTGATATGTGGCAGGTGGCACCGAGTGAAAAAGGGGAGGTGCACCAATTAGAGAGGTTTTGCTGATATAGGGCTACCTGCAGGAGGAACGCAGGTTGCGGCTGTTGGTTCAGGCCGGTGGAGTGAGGCAGGTGCACACCTCATTCCATGCTGGCGTGCAGGGAAGACGAGAGGGCAGGAACAATTGGTAGGCCTGAAGCTGTTTTCTTTGTATAGCGTTTTGTGCTGTCAGGTGAATGTGTGTGACATTTATTGTTTTCATTTATTTCAGACCTACTTCCCTGTTGGGTTGAAGGCGGCTGGTAGTCGGTAGCGAAGTAGACCGACGTACCAGGTATTTTGAAGTTTAGGCATGTAGTTTTTAACATTTAATCGGTATGTATTTTAATATTGGTGTAATAAAGTGTTTTTAAGATTGTTAATATTTGTTTCCCTGCAGAGCATCAGTGGTCCATTAGCTGCTCTTGCCGTGGGACTATTTTCGTTGTTTGCCAGTTTGTTTTTGGGATTGCTTTTTCTGTCTAGTCCGCCCTGGCAAGTGTGCTGGTAGCGGGCAAAAATATCTGGGTATTACCCTTGGGGCGGACTAGTTTTCTTTTCTTTTTTCTTTTCGTTTGTTTGTTCTGTTTTATTATCCATCTGTTTGCTTCCCCCATCAATACCTTTACTCAGGTCGAATCCCAGTCAGACAGTCAGGGCAGGCTTAAGGTGTGACGGAGTTATTAATTGTTTGCAGTGACATTAATCACGTGTATTAAACTTTGGAATGTGTTAACCAACCTAGCGTGCAAGACTTATTAATTATAGTGTGCACTGGTGTGATTTAGTGGAACTCAGCCCCTGTCCTGTCAGTGATAGCTGGGAAGTAAACTGTAAGGAGGTTAAGGTGGGCGGATGTAAATTGTCAAGCTTAACTTTTGTAATAAACATGTTACTCTTTACCTCCTTGATTGTCATTCCTTATGCTAGTGATTTGTAGCAGGTGTAACATCCAGGTCCAGTCATTGTGTATGGGGGTGTCAGGAGTTATGACTGGCTAACTCCTGATCCTCCTGACTAATGTATCATGTGATGTTTTTAGTGCGAATATCAACTTCCAGAAATACTAAAATAGTGACACCTAACCTTACAAAATGATTCATAGCACAAAAAAACTAAAACTCAACCAAATGTAGATTTGTTTGAAGTATAGGAGGTAACTTGAGTCTTTGGCTGACCACATCACAACACTTCTACAGGTATGTTCTTTACTTTCTTTACAATTTCTTTACTAATTATAACTTTCAAGCAATGATTTTTTTTTCCAAAATGGAAAAGGCATTTTACAACAGACAGTTTGTTGTCTCTCCCTAAACTTGACATCATTACTAGACCTGCTAAGGTAACATAAGGTCAACTACGTGGATAAGTACCTGTATATGTGCATTACATTGTAGCATTGGTAACATTAAAGCTACGACTAAGCGACCACTAGAGGGTGACAGAAACCACAACACATTTTGTAAACACACAGCAAAGCTACTGGACGGAAGCCCCCACAATGACAAGTGAAGAGGTAGGTAGCAAGTTTACTAGTTGAAAACGTACTCGCTCGCTTCATCGATTCGCCATTACTCGGGCCAACTTTGACAACAAACTTTAGGAAAGAGGTGAAAACAACAACACAGCAGGTCCGTGTGTGTGGCTATTTGTTTATATCGTTACGTCTCACAGAAATCTCCACCTCACACGTTCGTTTTAGGATTGGTTACAGGGTCTGAAATCGCTTATTGCAGGTTTAAGAACATGTACCTCAGCAAGCAAAGACTGTGAAATTAAATGGTCAGTGGTGCAGAGCAGGTTTGGAGCAGAGATTGATCCATATGCTCTGGAATGTCTTCTCTCTTGGGAAATTTGCACCATGTCTGAAAGGACACACACACACACACACATATACACGCCGATGCAGCACCTGCTTCTGCCTGGGATCCTGGGCGTTTGCCAGGGGTTAGAAGGAAGAAGGAGTGGTAGTGCATGAAGATGAAGGGAGATTGGTGAAACAAAAGTGGAGCCAAACTCTCACAAAATCCTGAAACTTTGCCATTGATTGTGTGAGTATTGGCAAACTGCACAGTAAACCTTGCCATTTAATTGTCTGACACTGCTAATTGCGCAATATGATGGCCTGAGTCTGTTACGTTACGTTACGTTACGTTAGGGTTAGTGGGTTAGTGTGTTGCCCTGCTGGATGACAGCTTAGAGTTATAAACCACAGTTGCTTGTGATGGCTTGAATGAAATTCTTTCCCACGGGAATAATGGCAGATGACAACAAACACAAGCGGTTGTCGACAAGTTCAAAAGTTGAAATTTATTTTGGTGCTCACGTCATTCCTGAGAACAGGGAGTGGGAGAGGTAGAGGCGGAGGAACAAAGAGGAGTAGGAGGAAAGACAATTGTGATATTGTAATATGACAGACCTGTTTAACCCTCTAGACCACAGTAGAATTCTAGAATGTTGCTGCAGTTCACTAGGAATTCTCACTTAAATCAGCATTTTCTTGCTCATTCCAAACTAACAGCTATATCTCAAAAATAAAAAGAAATTGACAATCACAAGTTTCCATTTAAAAAAACACAACTTTCCCTTTAATTTGGTACCAAATACATGGCAAGGCGATGCAGGGCGTCTCCTTCAGTGTCATTCAAAGTATGACAACAAAACCGATCCTTCCTTTCTTGGCTAACGATAAGCTTTCAAAATCAATACAAAACCTCCAGCGCCTCAACCCACACAGTAATAAGGTCAGACAGTAATAGTCGCCAAACAAATATGGAAAAAGTTGCCAAACTTATATGGATAAAAGTCGCCGCAACCCGGCCAGTCCTCCTACTGACTCTTCGGCGTACTGCCTCCCAGAAAACAGCGGCAAGAGCCAGGTAGGTCCCGCTGTTTAGTGAAGGTGATCTTGTGTCTTGTTTTATCGAGCAAGAACAAACGATTTTGATCAAAAGACTTCAACTCACAATGTCTTCGTAACTTTCCACTACATACGGCGGGTCAGGTTCTGTCTCACAGCACAATCTGACAGCTTCCAGAAGGTTTTACTGTAAAAGCGTGACACTTCGCCGGTGAAGCCATTTTTAGATCTACCGGTGGAGGACGACTAAACCCGGGGAAAATCAAACGTCTCAGTGTCACCAGCTAAATTTTCCAGTTCCGGTTCATCGATGACAACTTGAAGTATATATAAAACAAAGCTGATAACTTGATTTTCAGTTTTTGGTACATCTTAAACAATTTAAAAATGACGGGCGCTCTTGGGCGCTATAGTGAAATATAGAACGGGCGCTATGGGGTAATGACACTTGCTGTACTTGCTTGTATGTTTTTGCTCGGTGGCTAAGTTCTTCTTAAATGTAATCCACCTGTATAGTCAAGCACATTCACAAAACAGGAATGAGGGCTAGGCCGCAACCACACCGCCTCTTCACTACTTTCAAATAGGATAAGTTATTGTTTAAGAGTCTAAAACGGATACCAGATATTGTACCACTATCACCATGGGACATCAAATCATATAAACCAAAGAGGATCCCTGGGTAAAGAGGTGTATTGTGACATTTAATTAAGAAGTTTAATTCATACCATTCACATCATTGTTGAATGGTATGAATTCACCGTCATCATTGTGAAACCTTTGGAAACCCCAAGACATGTCCTTACCTGTCCTTACCTTACCTATCCATGGTCTAATGCTAATGTAAATTGATCCTTACCTGAGAATCAGACGGGTTGTGAGAGCAGTGTGCGTGAGCTGTGTGTGCGTGTGTGTGTGTGTGTGTGTGTGTGTGAGCATACACCAAATTAACTGAATATCAATGAAGGTAAATATGTTGCAAAATGCGAGAGCTTGTAGACTTGATGTGAGAACTTGAAGAACAAAAATAAATGTGAAGTCACAGAAAAAATATTCACAAATGTGTAGATTGATATTTACATGAATACAATGACAGCTGCAAACTTGTAATCCAACATTTACTCATATTTATTTATTTTACTTGAGTCCATTTTCCAGTACAACCACAACTCCGTGATTACAACCTCTCGAATCGGTCACTGCAACTTTACAAATGTCCTCTCTTGCATCACAAAGTGACGAATCTGCATGCCTTGACTTTTGCAACACTTCTTGCAATAAATGTGTTGCAAAACTCACTTGTAGCTGTGAGGGGGCGCATGGGGGGGGTTTACCAATCAGAAATCACGGAGTTGTGGCTGTACTGGAAAATGGACTCAAGTAAAATAAATAAATATGAGTAAATGTTGGATTACAATTTTGCAGCTGTCATTGTATTCATGTAAATATCAATCTACACATTTGTGAATATTTTTTCTGTGACTTCACATTCATTTTTGTTCTTCAAGTTCTCACATCGTATTTTACAAGTTCTCACATCAAGTCTACAAGCTCTCGCATTTTGCAACATATTTACCTTCATAAATATCTCTCCCGCAATAGTCTTTTTAAACTGTCTCAATCTGGCTTTAGGTCCTTCCATAGCATTGGGATCACACTCACAAAGGTGGAAAATTACCTGTTACTTGCCTCAGATTCCGACTCTTCTTCAGTTTTAGTATCTAGTTGATTTGAGCGCTGCATTCGATGCAGTCGATAATATAGTTCTAAACAGCAGCACCACGCTTTCACGGTTTAAGTTCTACCTATCTGATAGAACGCATAGTGTTTCACACAACAACATCATCTCCGATTGCTCTAATGTTACCTTTGGCGTACCACAAGGTTCAGTGCTAGGCCCATTGTTATTCTCTATTTACATGCTACCTCTTGGCGAAATTATCCATAGCATGATGTCAAATTTCATTGCTATGCCAACGATACTCAAATCTACTTACTCATTAAGCCTAATGACTGCTCACAACTTGCAAGTGTGCCTATCTCCTGTCAAAAAGTGGATGTCATTTAACAACCTGCGACTAAATGCCAACAAATCTGAGACGCTCGTTGTTGGCCCTAAAACACAACGGTCTTGTGTCACGGACAGGTTGAGTCCAACAGTTAAAAATCTTGGCGTTACAATCGACCCAACTCTCTCAGTAAACTCCCACATCAAGGATATCAAAACAATAGCTTTTTTTCACCTTTGCAACATCCCTGAAAATTCAACCCATTGCATGTCTCACCTGTTGCATGCTCAACCGTCCCGGCGGGGGAACCGTCTTTGACTTTCTCCCAAGCATATGCTTATATGCTTCAAGGGTCTAAGGCTGGTGGTGCCAGGTAGGCTAGGCTATGTAGATTAGGCAGGCTGTTACATCTTGCTAAACTCTTGTTCTTCCTGATGTTTGTCCTATATCATTCTGTTCTATGGTTGATTGTTGATCAGTTAGATCTAGTTAGGCTCATTTCCTGTAAAGTCATTTGAGACATGCTTGTGATAAAGGTCCATATAAATAAACAAAGCTGAACTGGAACTTGAACTTGTGTGTGTGCGTTTGCCAAAAAATGATATGAGGCTGTATGAACAGCCAAATTTTTTTTACCTGCCCTTACCACCAGGCAGCGAAACAGGAAGTCAGCTGACCTGTGTGGTGCAGGGTCTGCTGTCTCGGAAGGGGATGTTTATGTGTCACAACGGAAAGACAGACCAATGAGATGGCTAGACATCTTCTGTTCCAAGTACACCTCCCCCGGTAAAGTAGGGGAAATGGATGATGGTGGAGATCGTAGGCGAAACACACACACACACACACACACACACACACACACATATACACACACACACACACACAGACACAGTGGTGGAATTTGTGAAGATGTTCAGATGGGCAAGCTGGTGGACTGAGGCCTGGATGGAAAAATAACTGCTCTTATGACGTACAGCACACCACAGACTTTCCCAAGTTCACCAGAAGGGAAATATCAACTCCTTACTCCTACTTGTATGTTCTTTTCACCTATTTATGATTGTGTTTTGATTAATGTTCTTCAAACAAGGTGGGTGTGAATGCGTACATGCAGTAACACTTTAATGTCATCTGAGGTAGTTATCCGAAGTCGCTACACATCACTGCGCTGTAGGTCTGTTGTAGGATAAAACCATGAAGACGGCCAAAGTGCCATGAGGCTGTGAGAAGTCTTAAAGCAATATTCCACTTAGTTTTAAAATGGGGGTTATTTCATGACCAACCAGAATATAAACTACTCACCAAGATCGGATGCAACTGAGACGAGTTTATAGCGTTTGTTTACTTCCCATTCATTTGAATGAGGCCACGAAAATAGCCTCAAAACGTACATATTTAACATGTTTGTGAACATATTCAACAACATATCCCGCTTTTAAGAAAACAAAGCAGTCCTGGGTCCATCGTCATTTTGCATTTCTATTCTTGCTTTACACTAAAATTAGTGTTTAAAAATAAAAGTAGATCCAGTCTCCCAAACAGGAACTATCTCTGCTAAATGGTATCCCTAAATGGAACCACAGTCAATTGAAAATCACAGTAGCAGGATCTGTTGTTGAATATGTTCACCAATGTATTAAATGGACGTTTTCAGGGCATTCAAATTAATGGGAAGTAAAAATTCGAAAGCCAACTCGTCCCAGCTGCATCCGATCTTGGTGATTAGTTTATATTCTGGTTTTCATGGTGGTCAAGTGCCGAATAACCCCCATGTTAAAACTAAGTGGAATATTGCTTTAATGCTTTACATGGGTCAGAACTATCAAATTAGCACCAATCATGATGATTGATGATAAAGCTACCATATGCAACTTTTCACCTGAAGTCAGGAAATATATTATTAGTCCCACCCTCCTTCCACCTCAGGTGGTCAAGTTCACAACCCAACACTCGTCTCTCATTTTGACGACCTGTCAACCCTGAAGCGTCATCTAGCCTGAGGCTGAGGTAGCTGGCATCCGTAAAGCCGCCAGGCGCTGAAGAAGCAGACAGACAATCTTTTGGGTTTTTCAATGGGTCTTATCAGTCACACATTTTTGATCTTCTGATTCTTCTGTTTGCTTCTTCTATGATTTCCCTGTGCTTGATAGCCACAACCCAGATCACCACTGGCCAAACCCACAGCAAATGGTATATGCTCAAAAATGTCCCAAATATGATTGATAAAGCCCATGTCAGGCAAACAGGTAGATTTAGGCACATAGCCAGAGTGATAATAATATATTTTATTGTTATTTTAAAGTTAAAAAAAAGTTGCATATTGTTGCTTTAATATTCCCTTCTCAAGGATTTGATGTATTTTAATTCTAAAATGATGATGTCTAATGGAAAACATGTAGCAGCAAGTGCCTCATAGCCTGCAGCATTAATTTCACACTATCTTCAATCAAGTCAAATGAATTTATAAAACACTTTATATGCTTTGCAGAGCAACAGAGTACATTAATGAAGATAAAAGAAAAGAGAAGAAACACATTGCAATTTTAAGATCTGAGGCCAAAGCTTGTGTGTGTGTGTGTGTGTGTGTGTGTGTGTGTGTGTGTGTGTGCGTGTGTGTGTGTGTGTGTGTGTGTGTGTGTGTGTGTGTGTGTGGAGGGATGGAGGGATATTTCTCTCCTGCCCTCTGTTCATAAAGCCTTCATAAAATGCCTGCTGGCCTGCATGCTACCATGGCAAGTCAAAACAGCCATTCTCTCCCTCAAACAAAAAGCATTGACAGATGAGGTATGAATGATCATGTATTCTGCCTAAAAAGTTTACACTGTTTTGCTGAATTGAATGACCTTTGCAACTGCACTGGAGTAAAGCTAAAATATAGCCTGATTCCCTGATTCTGATTGAACTGGTGGTCTCTGATGCTGTGGTCACTGACCCCAGTGTGACTGTAGAGACAACTGTCAGCCACATGATGCACATTACACACGACACCACAAAACACAAGTTCTCCTCAGTGTACAACACACACAGACCAGACTTCACTGGACTGGGTTGACAATACAGGGAAAACTTGCACTCCTTGATTGCGCTGATCATTCAGTATCGATGTACCATAATGTTGCTGTAGGTGAAGACCCTGTCTGCTTTACTGTTACCAAGTACCATATAGTCCTATGCTACCCTGAAAACCATCACCCATGCTGTGCTTTACATCCTGAATCTGAATTGCAATTGAAGAGCTTCATTCCAAAATTAGATATCCACCTTTTTTTTTTTAAATGACAACCACTCTCCCATATTGGCTGCTGACATGAAAATTATGCACATTATGGGTTACTACTGAAGTAATCATCTAAAGACATCTAAAGGCATTTTCTTATAAAATAGTAATTTTTTGGAAGAAAGAGTAGTGCCTGATGAATTTCAGGTAGCAAAATTTTTCTAAAATGGATATATAGCAGTCACACATATAGTGAATGGTTGCAACGTGTACAAAGGCCTATACATTGCTAGACATGACTCTGTTGTTGACTTAATTGCCACAAAAGTCAATGAGGATCTTCCAAGTACTGTAACAATCTATAAACACTCCTGTGTCCTGTGATGGCGAGGTAGTTTCCAAACAATAAAAATGAAACATTAGCAAGAACAAAGGCCCCTTGAGCAGGGAAGGCAATAGACCCTTTTCACAAACATGGCTGACGTACTTTGGCTTCGAAAGAGATTGGTTCTCACCATTGTCAGCAATGTTACAAAGCATATCTTTCTGTTTCTGCTCACAGTAAAAAGTGCTTAACTGTAAAAAGGTGATTTGATCGAGGGTCATAAAACGCTAACTGGCTAACCAGTTAGCGTTTATGGCTAACCAAGGCTAACAGAAATGTCTGTGCTGTTTTGTGACTCTTGATCAAATCACTTTTTTATAGTGGTGCAGTCGTCTGACAACAGAAACACAAAGATATGTCAATGACAACACCTGTATTGTGTTATATGCTATATGTTGAAAGACAAAATTTCAAAGCATTTCAGTTTTGTCCACACTGAGGAGTAGAAAGTTCTTTGTCATTTATCCTTTGATGTAAAAAATATACAGTTCAGTTGTTTTTAGGTGTGTTATTATGCGTTATTATATATTGCAGGCTAAAGTTGTGTATTGTGTGCATGGGAGTGAAAGAGAATGGTATCTTTATGGAACATTACTGAGGGAGAAAATAATAAATGTTTTAGTGAAAATAGGCTTCAGTTGGGCTTCTTCAATATGTGTATGATGACTGCTATATTGAATGAATGAGGAACAGTGTAGAGAAGGGAGTAATTCTTTCAATAATTTTGTGCAGTGAAATGAGAATTGTAATATAATATAATATAATATAATATAATAATGTGTGAGATCTGACTGGGTCTGTGGGAAATTGGCAAGAGAGAGCAGGATGATAATATGGTATTATAACACACACACACACACACACACACACACACACAGTAGTGGAATGTGTGAAGATGAAACAGAAACATGTTTTTGTGACATACAGCACAAAGCAAGGCAAGAAAGAGAGAGACAGAGAGAGAGAGAGAGAGAGAGAGAGTGTGTGTGTGTCTCTGTGTGAGAGAGAGAGACAGAGAGAGACAGAGAGAGGGGGGAGAGAAAGAAAGAGAGAGAGAAAGACAGATAAAGTGAGTGTGTGTGAGAGAGAGAGACAGAGAGAGACAGAGGGGGGAGAGAAAGAAAGAGAGAGAGAAAGACAGATAAAGTGAGTGTGTGTGTGTGTGTGAGAGAGAGAGAGAGAGAGAGAGAGAGAGTTTCTGTTTTAGTAATATTTCCATACAGATAGACTGTTCCACTTCCAGCGATAGAAAGCCATATAACTCGACATGAGATTTAGACTTTGACCTGAATAAGCTCAATAAATACTGTCTGTCTACACATAATTCATACAAAACAAATACAGACAATGACACAAACACACATACACACATGGAAATCAGCTAGTTACCGCTAGGCTTCAGTACTTTTAATTTTACTTGAGTAAGATTTATTTTTAGACAAAAGAGTAGCAAATACAATAAAATATGGCACTTTTTAGCAAAAACCATTGTTGAATTTATCTGACATGACTGTTATTATAGCTGTGAGCTAAAATGGAAATGTTTCCAAACTCTGGGATCACAATGAACCCTAATTACCGAATGAATAAAGCTCTTCATATCAAGTGAAGTATCATGTTAAACTGGTCTTGCACAGTGAAACATCTGACTTTGAACCATTATTAACCAAGATGCAGAAAGAAAAACAATCTATTCTTAAGAAGAAGACATGACCCCCATCTCTTGTTTTCGTGACTATTGCTACTGCTGATTCATCACATTCCTTACAGGAAGCAACACTATTTAATTCTGATGCTATCTTCTGTCTCTACTTGAACCTCTTATAGAAAGAGGGCTAACACTTTGATCTATCCTTTTTCTATTTCCCAGAAAGGACAGGGTGAAAGTGTAATAGATACAAATGTGACAGCCGGCAGCTTGCAGGATGCAGCTAGGTGACTAGTGCTGCCATAAGTTCTTCTCTACATCTCTTAGCATTACAAGGTAACAAAGTATTAACTTGCGCATGCACACAATAGCATGTTGAGCTTGCGAGTTGCCTAAAAAGTGTATGAATATATATAAAAAATGGGTGTTAATAAGTTAATACATAAAGTCTGAGGCGTGGCGTTGGAGAGCTTGTCGAAAAAGATAACATCCCTCAAGCCTGCATACTGATGATGTCAGAGCGCATTAGCTCTCAATACGTCAGTTGTCATTTGTTTCTTACTAACAATAACACCTTGAATGGCGTGTTGTTTCTTGTTTATTGTTGTAATAATAACATCTTCTGGCTTGATAACTCATCCCCCGTGTTCTTTCCGTGACGTAAAATGAAAACAACTATTCATCCAATCCCATCCATTATACCTTACCAAAAGCCTCATTCAACTAAATATCTGTATTTAGTAAAATATAAGGCTAATTAAACTAAATAAATCAATGTAATCAAATAAATTCAACTAATTATGCCAAGTGAGTGAAATCAGTTCTGCTCCCATCACATACTTGTTAGCTGTTAATGTTTTTCATACAGCATGTTGATGCATCTGTCAGTGAAGTCCTGCATACTGGGTTCATCATAGAGTGTATTTACATGAGGCGATCAGTACCCAGTTTTTTCATATACCTATATACATGGAGATAGTACTATAAACTACAGACGTTCCATAGTTTTACCAGTTGTTTGTTAGTGGCACATTATTTTTATGCTTGTGACTCAATGGAAACATCACCTGCACTGTTTGCCAAATCCAACAATAAACAGGATATGGTGTTCACATGCCAGAATATAAACATCGGCATATTCAGGTTTTTCATAGTCGGGATATGAGCTTATTATTTGTTATTGTAAATGGGATATGGTGTTTACATTTGCCAACTAAACAGAATACTTGAATATTCCAATATAAAAGGAGTATTAATGTGCATGTAAACACACTCATTGATATCATTAATGCAATTTTGGGATCAATAGATATAGAAAATGACAGCCAATTGGGAAAAAGGGAGGACCATTAATGGCATCACTGATCAATAGGAAACTATCTCCTAAGTCTAAAGGCCCTGACACACCAAACCGACATCAAAGAACCAGCGGCGACGAAGGCCGACTGTTGCGTCGCCTCACGTCGCCTGTGTCTGGTCCAAAAAGTTGCACTTGAACACACCGCAAAGACTACAGCCAACGGCCAACTAGCACGTACGTTCTGCGCCTGCGTGAAGGGAAATAACCATATGTCTGATAAGAAGTTGCAAATGGCACTGGCGTTGTCAGCCCTTGGTCTTTTGGTTGTGGAAGAAGAAAGGAAGAGGCAGAGGCGAAAAATAAGGAGAAACCGCACTAAATGGGTGAAATCATGGATAACGTTACTCCAGCGACAGGCTCAAGGGGCTTTCCCGAACCTGTGTCGAGAGCTGGAGATAAATGAAACCTCCGATTTAAAAAATTTTGCTTGGCTCTTTCCTGTTCAGTTCCACATGTTGAAGGAATTTATCAGTCCAATCATCAAGAGGCAAAACACAAACTACCAATCAGAGTGATCTCTCTCACTGACGGGCTCCGCCGCCGATTCAACATGCTCAATCGGCCGAAAAGCCGCCGACAGGGGTCCGACTAGTGCCAACGGTGCGGGACACACCGCAAAAACTAGGGACACAGACGCTTACCGACGGCCCGACATTGGTGTGTCAGGGCCTTAACAAGCCATCACTGATCTCAGTCAAACTAAATTGTGCTTCAATGACATCACCAATTGACAGGAAACTCTCAAGTCCAATCTCAATATGGTTTCAGAATCAATAGACATAGAAACTTGTTTGCCTTAGAGCTCCACAGTATTGTTCCCATCTTGTTTAATGTTTAAGGCTAGGGTGAGCATTTTGGGTTTGATGTAGTCAGTCTCTGTGGGGGTGAAGTTGTAAAGCAGTGCAATGAAACAATGTACTATTGCAATGTACAACCTATTAATGAAATGAATTGGTGGAATGGCCCTTTACACTTGGCAGTATTTCTGTGCACTTTCCCATATCAGCCATACTTGTCCCTAGACTGTGGAGCAATAGTCCGTCATGATGAGTATCGCCCACTAGATGGCATTACCCAAGGCAAGGAGTCTGCAAGCTAATTATGCCTCATTTTTGGCACATACAGTAGTTTGTTTTGACATGCATAAGTATAGCCTACTATGTGATGGTACAAGCTTTACTGAGATGACAAGTCTTTTGCTTTATTTGTGTTATTTCATGTGACTAATAAAAAGATATCCATTTTATATTTGCAGGGAATCATGGGCAATTTTGCATAGGTAATTTTCGATTGGGGTTGGCTGTGTTATTGGCACGCTGACACTGTTAAAATGACACAGCTGTTTATGCAGCATGTTGACCAACGTTACCGTTATGTTTAGGCTTTGTAGAGTGTAAGCGCTTAATTTATGATCTAAGGCTAAGTGTTAGCTGACGTTAGCTAGCATTTGTTAGCATGTTAACTACATTCGTTATTGTTACTGTGTGATACTGTGGCATGGAAGGTAGAAGCGTTGTGTGAGTTAACACGTCTGAGCGGTTTATTTCACTTTTAATCTAGGTTGTTTATCAAAGCTTGATATTGGAGCGCCTATTCTTTTTCTTGTTTGCTGTTCTGTGGTTAGCCTTGAAACCGCTGTGGAGAGAGAGAGAGAGAGAGAGAGAGAGAGAGAGAGAGACAGACAGACAGAGAGAGAGAGAGAGACAGACAGAGAGAGAGAGAGAGAGCATACAATGGAGACTGAAGGACAGAAGAAACAGAGAGCAAGATGGGATTCTGTACCACTAAGCTCTTGAGTCTGAACACACAATGTTGATTTAAAAAATTTTGTGAAATTGTGTGCAAGGTATAGCAATATTTTGGTATTTATTAGTCCCAATGCTATGATTTTATTAATGACTTTAAGAGGTGATAATGAAACAAATCCCATTGGCAGCAACCTAGTGTGTGGGTGTTTTACAACAGAAATGTACAAACTTGTCTCACAGGAAACAAGCAGAAGACTCAACACACTGTGCTAATTTCAGAAGCAATTCCATTTGAAAGAATTTGCAAATGCATGGGTAAGAGCTGCTGTAGCATGTTGACACTAGTCAAGTATATAAACAGGCACAGTACGTTGGTGGTTAAGGCAGGGCCTGAACCATTTACAGTAAAATCAAGGTTGATGAGGTAATCTTTCTGTGATATTTATAGCTTCCGTCTGTTAAACTCACCAGGTAACTCAGGCTGTGCTGGTTATTGATAGGGAGCTTTTAAGCATAGCATGCATTCCCAATAGAAACAAATAGTTACTGTCATGTCAAATTTGTTGTGGGGCAAAAATGATGCCACAGTTAGTCCTTTCATTTCATTGACTTAATTTTAAGGGATCAACTCCCAAATCTCATGTGCCGGATGCCAAATCAACTGTTTAGAATAGCATTGTACTATGTTGTACGAACAAACCCTACCACTATCAACCGAAACTGCTAGCTGGTGGTTACTGGTACTTTCTGGTTTCCATCAAAATATTTTTTATATGTTTATATGGTAGCATGGTAGTCAACTATTTCCACTTCCTAAAACAGTACAGTTCCCCAGTATTGCAAATGTACTGCTATATACTTCCGTACTCGCTATATCCTACTTAAGTCAAAGCTAAGGCTACGTTCACACTGCAGCTGAAAGTGTCCCAATTCTGATTTTCTTCCCTCCTCTGTGACACAGATCTGATGTTTTTAGTGCAGTGTGAACATGAACAGAACAGTATTACATAAAAACATGTGGAATCTGATGTTTTCATTTCTAACTTGGACCTCATTCATATGTGGGCGTAAATCTGATGCATATCTGATCCATGGCCATGTGACTGCAGTGTGAACTGTCAGATTAGAACACAAAGACACACCACCCATCAGATATAAATGGCCAAAACCACGGGTACATTTTTAAGCCAATAAGGAAGTGGCGGAAAGCTGCAATTCCTCTAACGTCTTCTAGGGTCTGGCTCCAACTCCATTCAACTCAATGTGACCACAACCCAACTTCTCACTCTAAATATGAAGTCAATAGATTTTTTCAACGAGAGGTTATGGTCTCAGTAGCTAATTTCACTTCTTCTAAAATGTGTCCATATGGCGATTTTCTAAATAATTGCATCATTAACGGGATATAAAGGTTATAAAACGGGGTTGTTTTCCTAGTGATTGACAGGTCGCCTGTCCAGTGATCAACAGGTCGCCGATCACAGACCAATAGCAGGCGGAGCTACGGCGCTGTGGGAAACCCCCGGCTTCAGTCTGGCTGCACTGGCTCCAAAAAATGTCAACATGGCGGCGTTCGTAAACCCCAACTCTTGGCTTCCAAACAGCCTTTTAGAAACTTATGGGTGACTTAATGCACTTTGATGTTTGCTAAATGCACTTTGATGTTTTCAAAGATGAAGCTAAATGCACTTTGATGTTTTCAAAGATGGAAGTTTTTTGAAAGATGAATCTAATATTATGTTTGTCTTGGTTTTGGCTGAATGGAGCAATGCTGCCGGAGTCTGTGTGGGCAGATCTCGGGTTGCATTTTTAGCGGCAGACTCTACCAACCATGTTGACTTTCGCTTTGGCTCCCTTGCTGGAGAGAGGAGACTTACACAACAAGGAAGTTTAGCAGGTATGTGGGTGTGGAAAGAGGAAGGAGAGATAAAAATATTACCGTTTCAAAAATAGAATGATTAAAAAGATTCACAGGTGCAGCCTGTCAGTTTATTTATCATTTCAATGTTTCCACAGTGCATAGTCTTAAGAAAATAATCATTTGAGCCAGAATATACCAAAATATACCATGTTAAAATAATGCCAAAAAAAAATCAACAGCTCCACCTTCCCTTGCATTAAATCATGATAAACAGACACAAATGTGATTATGGCGGGAAAATGATATCAAATAAAAAAACAAACATTACAATAAAACAATGTTATTTATCTTTAATTTGAATTAAAGTGGCTGTAAAGAATATTACTTAATCATTTCATTTCTGAAACCCATTCTTCTGTTCCAGCCTAAAACTAATCTGTTGATACTAATTAGCCAGCCTGACCTAACGCCCAGTTTCATGTACACTGCTGTGTTGTGGCAGTTTGACCTGATGTAACACTCTAGACACTCCAGAGTTATGGACTGTGAGGGGAAGAAGGACTGTGATTGTTTTCACACTGTAGATACAGTAAATGGAAATAAGACATGCACTGTTTGCCTGGTTAGTCATCCACAGACAGACAGACAAAAGTATACATGAAAAGCCATTAGATCTCTGCCATATAACAAAAACAACTGATATCTACTCTTACTAGTTACTATTCAAGTTATGAGACATCTTAAGAGCTTTGCTTACTGAATAGTCACATTTTTGGGGATAGAATCATTTGTGATTCAATTTCTTTCCCCCAAAATGAATATATAGCAGTTTGAGTAACATTTACTCAAGAACATTTGGAGTTAATCTAATTTTACTTGAATATCGCAACTTTATAATAAACTACTACTAATAAACTACTTTATAATACAAATACTACAAATACTACAAAACTTAATAATACCACAACATTTACAAATAAATTTTCGTCAACCACAGTATCTAACATATATGGTTAATAAAGAAATTAAGCATATAAAATAAAATAAAATTAAGAAAGCATTGTGTACTTTCCGTGCCACCAGTCATCCAGGATAATATGAATAATGTTCAGTAGAGTTCAGAGTAAGTTTGTGAAAAATACATCAGCAGCCCTCATAAGACTTCATTCAAAGTGACCAATCCCATTCCTTACTGAGCTATCTTTTGCCACAGCTATGAAACCTCTCCTTCACTTTTAATGAATCTTAACCAGATAAATATTTAACAGGGATGTTTCTACTTAAACTAAAGCATTGTGTACTTGCCCTGCCAACTGTCACCCACAATAAATTAATAAACATCAGTAGAGTATGTGAAAAGAAAATGACTGTGCCAGTAAAGCAAGTTTAGCTCCTCCACACATCAGCGTCCCTCATAAGACTTCATTCAAAGTGACCAGTCTCATTCTCTCCTGAGCTTTCCTTTGCCACAGCTATGAAATCTCTCCTTCACTTTTCATGCATCTCTAGCCATCCTCTGATAAGTGAATGTGCTGACCCAAAGCAATTGCATATACATTTGCAGCAGCAGGTATAGATAGCTCACTGTGGTAGCATCCAAGATACAAACACCAAGCTCTGACAGCACTTTACATCGCTTACTCTCAGATAGTATGATTTCAGCCTGGTCAGAGTTCATAGACATGGAAAAGGCCCTCTGTACAGTTGGGCTGGCCACTGTTGAAGAAAAGCGTTACTTTGCTGTTCTGGAAGAGTTGGGTCTCATTGAAAAAGTAGACCTCGCGGCAGCTGCCACTCGTTTTTTGGATGATGCGGCTGCTTTGGTCCCAAGTGTGCATCAGGGCAATGGAGTCTTCATCGGTAGAGCACTTCACCCATCCGTAGATTAAGTACTTAGCAGCTTTATCAGCAGTGAATATTTCATACGTGTCCTGCGCACTCTCTGAGGAAAGAAGGGAAGGGTTTACCATCAGCACACAGAGAAATGACATCTCAGTAGGGAAGTTTAATGAAGCACTTGAATGTAAGTGACGCTTACCTTTTAGCTTAGAGGTCATGTTGAATGTCTCGTTGTACCTTGATGGTCCAGCATCCTAAAAGATAGATAGATAGATAGATAGATAGATAGATAGATAGATAGATAGATAGATAGAAGTGAGAATTTAAGTAATATTTAAGTAATATTATATTGTTATAATATAGTCTCAGTAAGTTTCTGTCAATGCTGACATTGTGAAGAGTTCCTCACCTGTTTGCATGTTGTCTTTGACATGACCCCGGGAAGGACGAAGCCTACCACCAGACCCGCCGCAATGACCAGTCCCATCGCCGTTGCCAAAGCAACCACACACTTGAAGCAGCGGTGGCAGTCAGCAGGTGAAGCTGTGGGTTGTGGGATGAGGTCCAATCTCTCCCTGTCCACATTGACCTCCACCAGTGTGTCCTCCTGTCCTGCTTGGTGTCTCTCCATGATTCAAATGTGTGCTCAATACTTTGGAGAGGATGGAGTCCTGGCTCCTTATTATAGTCCACGTCATCCCACACACTGAGAAAGTGGGAATCTCTAGCTGGGTTAGCTCCCCCCCCCTACACAAGGTAATAGAGAGTAAACGGAGAGGAGAGAGGGAATCCCTCCACACCCACGCAGCAATAAAAACCGGCATAATAATTACACTCTTTTTTTTCTACCTGTGCTTTGTTGTAGTCTTTCCCAGAGCTCATGATTACTCCTTGCAACACCCACACATTTAAGCCACGCCTCTGTAGAGAGACACAGCTGCGTGCCTCCTGCACACACACAGCCTGGCAGGGAAACACAGGCTGGGAAACAACCATAGTTTTACTCACAGCCTTGGAGGCAGACTTTATTTTTAGAACTACTCTTGCATTCATCAAAGCAAAACAATGTTCATTTGCAGCAGAATTGCATTAAATACCGTTCCTGCAGACACCAAGCCACTCTGTATGAATGAATAACTGAATCCACTACTTCATGCTCCACTTCATCATGTGGTATCATCAACAGGGCAGGAGAGTGATGCAATACAAGACTTTCATTGTCTGTTCAATCATCTCTGAACTCTTGGCTGTAACATGAAGCACATGCTCCAGCCCAGCTGTACTCTAATGGAGGAGCTGGACAGCAGCAGGAGCAACACATTACACCTTTTTTTCTTTATTCCAAATGTTCTTTTTTTTTTTTTTGCTTTTGTCCAAAGCAACTTACAATAAGTGCATTTTGTCAACAGTAGTCAAACTAACTGTACATGCAACAGCACAACAACCAACAATTTGAAGCACGAGTAAAGCAAAGAGACATCGTGACACGCTCACTCAACCTCTCTCTCTCACTCTCACTCTCACTCCCTACTAGGTTATCTTGACCCATCTAGCAAGGGAATTCCTCCAAGAGAGAAACTGAGAGTGGATAGTTATGCACCAGTCTATTGCATCACTGTTATTCCCAAGCGCCTTGTTGTCCCTCCCACAGGTTTACAGCTGAAGTACAGACGTTGCATCACCACCTTTGATCTATATCCGTCTTGGCATCACTCCTATTTTCCAGCAGGATTGGTGACACGTTTCATATTGACACACACACACACACGTACACGCTCGCAAGCACATACACACTCACACCCACACACATCAACACAGAGAGTAAAACACAGACAACTTCTGCGTATCATTCTATCATTCTAGCTGTTGTTTACTCAGTCTAGTCTTGTGTGTTTCTTATCTCATTTGTGTATGTGTGTGTGCGTGTGTGTTTCCGTGAAATTGCAGTTTCATAGTTTTCAGAGTTTTGCCTTTATCTGAAGTTTCAGTCTAACAATATCTCTGTATGACAGTTGCAGATATTCCTCCACTGTATGTTAACAGTAGCAAGCTAATCCTAGGTTTATGAAGCATCGACCACACTTTGCTAAGACATTAAATAATCTTGCAAATATATGATAAACAGATTTTATTTTAGGGTTTGAATAAAATGTTACGTTTTCTGTTTCGAAATGTATGGGATGACACGGTGTGATGACATGGTGTGACAACGGTATCCATAGTGTTTCAAGGGAATCGCTCTTGCGACAGGAAAAGCAGACCGCTGTAGAAATCCACCTCAATTTTAACCATGTACACCATCCCTAAAGCCCAGAGGTGTGGCGTGATGCTGACATCCTGACACCAGACAAGGTAAAACTTGCTCCTATTGCATGAGGCCTGATACCTGATCCCACAGTTTTGCCCTCAGGACATTAACCCTGGAGACTTGCTTAATTTCCATTAACATAACTTATTGAAGGTAGGGAAATTTTAGTTTGGGACAAACCCAACAACTTGTTAGTGCCAAACGCATCAATCTCATTTCCTTAGAATATCTTTCCATAAATACTGGTTCTAACTGCTCTTTCGTGTCCATGAAATTGAAGTTTTGCCAAGCTGTAAAATTCTACTGATCATATTTGAGTCAGAACGCTCATCATGAGATAAAGCATTTATTGCAACAAATGGTAATACTGTCAGATTTGGCGGTGTGGCTCTGCTCCCAGGATGCTCAAAGAACAAATCTATGCAAGTGTGGAAGAAAATTCAACATATGTATTAACAGCTGAACTGGGGTCACCTCAGGGAATGTAAGGTTTCATGATGTATGGTCACCTCAATGTAACCCTTGTGTGATAACTTACTATGCCAGAGGTCTTGTTGTCAGAGTGGCACATTCACACAGTGGTACATTCTGTACGTCCTTGGAAGATACATAAAAGACTGGTTCAATCTCTTCCTCTTTGAAGAAGTGTACAGGAGGCTATATACACTTCTTCAAAGAGGAAGAGATTGAACCAGTCTTTTATGTATCTTCCAAGGACGTACAGAATGTGCTGACATTAGAACAGGTCACCAAAGTAGAGTAAAAGCAACAAGTTATGTCTTAAGTTAGAGCTTCCATAGACATCTCGATACAGATTTGGCTTGCAGTATGCGAACCCCCCTGCGTACAGTGTAAATAGTCCTTCAATGGTATTGTCCATGCTACATAATTGTTATATGTATAATTTATTCAAATAAATTACTTTTGCTTTTAATTCTTATTTTTTAAAATCACATCTACTCAAAAAATATTAAAATTTTAGCAATTCATTATTTTCTTTTAAGACAAAGCATTTTATTAAACTATTGAGAACAGGGTGATACATTGAGTTCACTGAACTCAATGAAAATGGTTATATATCAAAGAGGGCTGATCATGTGACCCGCGCGCACCCGGCTCTGCTGGCAGGGAAGGCTGACTCCTCATCACAGACTTTTGTTCCCAGCTTAAGACATGTAAGTACAAATTAACAATATTTTCATCAGCTTTGAGCCAAATGTGGTAGTGTGCATGATTTTCCGTTATATCAAACATGCTGGTATCGCTGTATCTAGATGCAGATGTCTTTGAATCGCTTTAGCTAGGTTTCGTTAATTAGCAGCGTGAAAGAGGCGCCATTTGCTTTTGAATGTAATGGAACCGTTGAGTACTAGCTAGATGGGCCGACAACTAACTGTTTGGCTTATAAATTGGTCGTTTACACCAGTGTTTCCCAAACTTTTTTTCTGGGGACCCACTTTTTAAAAATGACAAACCATCGCGACCCAATTCACAATAGGTCTTATCTATCAATCGTGAGAAGAGCGAATTTGTGCATAAATTAATGTTCCTGACCATTTTTACTGCCATCACCTTATATTATCTTGAATAGGTAAACCAGCCATTTCGAAGAGATATACGTTAGATAAATCACAACTTTGTTTTATGCACGTGTTATTGAAAACATACATGTTAAATACTTAATAAATGAGACCAAATAAATGCATTTAGGCGGAGTTAACAGGCTATCTCATTGTTTTTATTTCCTCTCATCAGTAAAACAATATACACATTTTAACTTTATAAATGAGACAAAATAAGTGCATTTAGGCGGAGTTAACAGGCTCTCGTTTTCTTCCTCATCAGTAAAACAAACAGAATGTATGCTAGCCTTTCATATTAGATTCAATGTTGTAAGTACAATTATCAGAACAATAGGAACATTCAGTACTATCAAAAACATGCTTCTTGTTGAAAGTTTTTTGAAATGCTCATGCCAATTATCAGAACAAGTAGGCTTGTGTTTAAGTGCAGCTATTGTTATCAAACAGTCAATCAATCAATTCGAACAGTCAACAATCAATTCGTTAACCACATCAGGTCTATTCCACGTCAAATCTCATTAGGCCCATTATGTGCTGTTTACCTTGCTAATGTGATAGGTGGGCCTGCTTGCTTTTTAGTATTGCATTCCAGTCCGGTGTACAAGAGGAGAGCAACGCGCATATCTGGTGCAGCGTTCAGTCTATTTCTGTCATCAGCGGGTTAATGTGACCGGTAGCAGGGGTCGGTTCACGTCCATCCTCATACTGGCTTCCCTCACGGGCGGTAGTTTGGCTAACATTAGTTGTAGTCTGGTCTTTAGCTGGGCCTTTCTTTTTTGTTAGCCAAGCATCCATTTCTTGTGGCTGGCTGCCGAATCTGGCGGAAACCGTGAGTGTGGTAGAAATACCAACGAGCTCCCTCATGTGGCTCAAAGGTGTACTGCAGATATAAATCTTAAATAAAAGACTAAGGAAGAAATTCTGCAAATTTATTTGGCGACCCAAATAAAATCTCCTGCGACCCACCTGTGGGTCGCGACCCAGTCTTTGGGAATGACTGGTTTACACGTTTCAGTAATGTTATCAATTCATCGATAATAACTAACTCGAGCCCTTCAATCCACCTCGACTCGCGGTGCGAGTTGTCATTTCAAAAGATAAAATGGAATGTGGAGCAAGTCATAGCTGCCCTGCCGCGCTCTCATGTTGGCCTTCTCACCCTCAGCTGCTTACATACAGGTGCCATCTGTAACTTCATGGCCCATATTGACTTTGCAGTCACTATTAAACCAAACCCCTTAATTTTATCCCTGAAATGTCCTTAATTTCTCCAGTGCATAAAAATTAATTATCCATTAAAAATAACAGCTTTAAAAAAGTAAGGTTAGTATCATGGGTTGATTCACAGAAGACACCAGAAATTAATTAATGCCTTTTGTGCAGGTTATTAATGGAAAGTTCCTGTCTCCCTGAATTTTACATTAAATTAGAAAGTAAGCAGTCAAAAATGAAGGGGTGTTTAAGGAGGTTTTGATGGGATCTCTCCTCCATGAATAACTTTTTGCATGAGTTAAGGGGTGAATTAATGTAAATGTAAGGTTATTTTAAGGCATTACTGGTTCGTAGAGAGTATCAAGTTATAAACTGAATAACAGCTGAATACAATTGCAAATGTGGTACAATAGTGTAACCCATTGCTAAAATGCAAAAGTCCTAGTTACCAGGGATACCATGTTTTAGCATACTGTTTATCACATAAATGCGTGATTCTTTTGCCTCAATGTAAGAGACCAATCTTTATTTTTCATCAGTTGATGGCAAAACCTACAAGATTCATTTTTAAGCTAAAACTGCAAATTGGCCTATAGTATGTAGGCTAGTTATCTGTATCTCATAATAAAGTGCAGTGTCAAGTTGGTTTGTGCCGCAATTTGTGCTTAGTGTCTTGCATTTAACTTAGTAGTACTCTTTAGACATCAACTCGTTCAGAGTTCTTTCATGTGTATTGCTTTTTCAGAAGACCATCAAACCGCACCAGCTTTGTTGTGTCCAGCCCGTCAAAGTACCATTGGGCCGTCTGTGTCTGATTAAGGACGCAGTACAGGTAAAGGCAATTATCACTGCATCATACTAAAGCCTAGGGCTGTGACGGTTACTGCATTACCGCAGTACCGCGATCATGTGACACCTACCGCGGGGTTGAGCTCATTACCGACATTTTATTGCATACTTTATTACAATAAAATATTACAGCCATCTCATATTTCCTATAGCCTATCTTACAGTATATATCGTATACAATAAAAGGAAATAACCAGCATGAATAACATTTGTTTAATGTTAAATATTTATACACATAATGAGCTCTGTCCATTAAATCCTTTTGGGAACGTGATTATGCACTTTGAAACACCACATCTGTCTACAATGTTAAGTATTAACGTATCACAATTTGTCCGTTTCTCTCTCTCTTCTCTGCTAACAGATATGGAAAAACTGTGAGATTCCGGGTCCTCATTGACAGTGATGTCAAGAAGCTCACTCTCAACACTGGTATACCATCATCTGTGGAGGACTTAATTGCAGCTATCAAACAATTTTTTTCTATCGCCACAGAAGTAAGTCTTCAATACAAAGATGTAGACTTTGATGACTTCTTCACCCTAGCCTCTACCTCTTTTTGTTGTGTTTCTGTCTGTATCAGGCAAAAGAGGCCAATAAAAACTTCTATTAAAAATTGGTTTCCCTAAGAATCGTGACAGACAATCGTGATCTCAGTTCTAAACAAGAAAATCAAGATTCTCATTTTATCCAGAATCTTGCAGCCCTAGTGTAGAGTATGTCTCAACTAATCAATCTTTTCCTGTGTCTTAAAGATAAATGAAGAATTCCGAAGGTGCAACGCCATCCCCCTTGAGTCTACATTCATGTCAGAGCTGGATAAATACACACCAAAACTTCTGGCACTTTTCAATGCAAAGGGAGGAGTAGTTGGTCAGCGCATCAAGAATCTGATGATGGAACTGGTCCAGGTGAGAGGGAAAATGGTAAAGGGATTAATTGGGTCACACTAATAAGTTTGACAGCAGGTTGTGGTTGTTGGCAATTGTATGGAGCAATTAGTTGGACCTTGTAAATCAGATCATTTGTTTTTCATTTACCAAATAGACTAGAAGAAAACTTGCCCTACATTGAGACATATGAATGTGGTCTAGGCCCAGGGTGAGATTGCCTTTTGAAGGTAGTTGTAATGGTCATTTTACTCATTATTCAATCATTCCTCAAGGACCCATGTGCCTCAGTGGAGAAGAGGTGAGAGGTGACTCTGCGATGCTTGATTGAGTACATGCGTGAGAATGGAGGGGAACTCATCACTGACTACCATGTAAGTGTTGTCCTAGTTCATGTACTTAACAGCATTTGGCTAAATGCTTACTTTGCAAGTTTTATTTGAGCCAGAGCTGTTTTTAAGTCTGTTGAGGCAAGTCCAAGTCAAGTCTCAAGTCGGTCATGGTAAAGCTTTACAATCTCTCTCTCTGGGTCCTTACCTCTCTGTGTCTTTTTCCCATGGCGCAGCCGAGGGAAACACGGGGCAAATTCAGGTCAGTCAGTCAGTCAGACCACAGTTAGTAATGGGATTTGTAGACAGTAACACCCTACAATATTTAGATAGCAGATAATTATCTGCTATCTAAATATTGTAGATAGCAGATAGCAAGTCATTGTTATCTTAACACGTCTTCTGCTGCCCTACAATATTTAGATATCAGATAATTATCTGCTATCTAAATATTGTAGGGCAGCAGAAGACATGACTTGTCGGCCCAACGGTGGCCCATTGTAGACACTTTCGCAGGATGTTGGCAGCCGCCGTCACGCCAACGTCCTTTTGGCCGCTGGCATTACATTGGCCCAATGTCGTATTGTCAACAGATGTGAATGGGGTTTGGGTGGCTAAATTTTCGTTTTCTCTGACCTTTCCACGGCCGGCTCAACGCTGGCTCATAACAAATTGCCACGTTTTAATTTTGAATTACTTAGCTTATGATGAAAGACAAACGAAAAGAAAAAATCAAATCACAGGCTTTATTTAGGCTACAGATCAACAGTAACAGTAACCAATATCAACTAATTCAACCATATATCACATATTAGCAGTTACCTTGGCTGAGTGTTGATCGCATTACAGTTGTTCCAACGAAAAGTAGCTAATTAGTGCTCAAGTTAGACGACAGTTGAGATAGCTTGCTTGTTGAGAACTGCAGCAATGGTCGCTAAGGAGCTGTTGATTTGAATTGAGTTGATTTGAATGTATACATTATAATCAATGTTCATTTAGCACAAGCTTAAGAATTTACCAGTGATGAGGACACTTAAAGTATATTTCAATTAATTTATAAAAGAAAAGCTCTCACAGAGGAATAACATTAATTTGACTGTAGCCTAGTTAAAGGCGCCGGTACATCCAACTTGAATCAGGAGCCCCTCCATCCATGTGCTATGTTGACCTTTGCGTTTGTTTAATTTCCTGTGTCAAACGAAGTCATCTAGTCATGAGCACTGTGCTAGATTTTATTATTAGCCTACTACTACTAATAATAATAATGATAATAGTAATAAACATAATATGTTTACATTCTATGTGTATGTGTATGTATTTTCTTTTTAAAAAATGACAGTGCCGTGATATAAAAGCTATACAAGTGGTGAATGAAGTTGGAAAGAATCATGACAAGAACAGTTTGCATATATGATCATGTATGAAGTATGTAGTAATGTAGTAGTAGTCATAAATAATCATAAATGGTTTATATGTGACCGGCCTAGCGCCACCATCGGCCCAACCATTTATGTTCATCAGAGTGTTGCTTTTCCGACCTAGTGCCAACGTTCGCCCAACTACGTCTTCAGCTGCCGACCGATGCCGACCATTGCCACCGTTGGGCCAACGGGTCAATGCTATCTGTCCAAACTATAGTTTGGACAAAGCATACAGCAGAACAGGTGAGGGAACATTTTTCTTTCGACTGACTAATTCAACCTGGGAAGGTTTATTTGCTGAGCAAACATGCGCTTGTTCAGCAACACCTTGTTTCACATACATTCATTCATTCATTCATTCACATAAACACACCTGGGAGCTCCAGTGGAACGTGTTGTTAGGAGCCTTGTTGAAGGGAACTTTGATGGTGGTTATTAAGTGAGATGAGTAAAATTCTATACACATTACATTCATTTCAGTACTATAACTGTATTATTAATCATTAACCTATTATCAAGTGGATGGCTTTATGTTTTTGTATTAATTGCAATTGCTCCTTTGGAATATATATTTTTTTAAATTGAAATGAATTAAAGTGAATTAAACTATTTGTATTTGTGTATTTGTGAACAAAAGGTGTATATGAACCAAAAATAAAGACTCAATCAGAGAAATGACAGCTGTCTTAGCTGGCACAGTTTAAATAAATACTTCCCCTTACAAACCACAACTGTTGTGCAAGACTCAAGCTTGAGGAGCATTAGATTGCAACTTGTTTCTTTGATTTTCTCCTTTGCTTTTGCCAAGATCTAAATTCAGTCTATAAAGGTGCTCAAACATACATTTCAAATGTGTATCTGATTGGTGACATGTCACACCAAATGTGCCTACCAAAAACTGCTCTTGCATCCCTTAAAACACACCTTTTCAAAACTGCTTTTAATCTCCAACTCTCTTTTGGCCTCCTGGCCTTTTATTTTAACTGTCTTCTCTTTCTCCCTATTTGATATGTTCTATTCTCTGTCTTATTCATTGGTATTGTCTGCTTTGTATCTTGTTTACTATGTAAAGTGTCTTTGAGTATCTAGAAAAGAGCTAAACAAATATAATGTATTATTATTATTATTTAATCCATCAGGTAGGCAGTTAGTTAAACCAAATGTCTAATAAAAATGTTTTCACCTGTGTGTTGTGAGTTATGGCTTTGCTCCCACAGGTTTCTGATCCCTCAGGCATGATGTGATGTGAAATGGGTTTTTTTTTATCCTACACCAAGTGAATTTTGTACAAATATATCTTAGTTTCAGTTTAATTTATTAAAGTTTGACAAGGCAGGGTACAACAGCATAAAAACACAGTTTTTAAACAGTGAATCCTGAAATGCATCAGACATTACAGCGATCAACATCATAAGCAGAAGCATAAAATTAAGAACATAAACCCTAAAATAAATAGGTCATTTAGATATTTTAAAACTCAGGCAAGATGATGAGAGCTTATTATGTATAGCAGTACATGGTGATAGTGCACTGTGACCTAAAACCAGGATCAAATCCTAAATGTGCTTTCCTTGATTATGGATAAAATTGCACTTGAAAATGTAATGCTACTGTTCTTGTTTAACGCAAGTGTGAGAAATAAATTCTGTATTTAGAGAACCTTTTTGGCTTATGTGCTGTACTTTGTATTTGCTAAAGTTACAGTGCCCAAAACACTATCTAAGCATTGTGTGGCAAAAGCAGACCAAAAGCAGAGCACTACTACCACTTAGGTTCAGAGTCCACTATCTGCTAGTGGTCAATAAAATGAAAGTCTCATATAAGTGGACTATGTAGCTCTATGAGAGCACTTTATATTCTCCATATATTGGTAACTTCACCAAAAGTAAACACTGTAATAATAATAATAATAATAATGATAACAATAACAATAACAATAAAGTTTAAGTATATAACACCTTTCAAGTACAAAGTGCTTCACAAGTTAAGAGAATAGATAAATAAATAAATAAAAAATGCATTCAAGCAATGTGTAAATACGCATTAGCCAATTAAATAAAAATAAAGGAACCAGTGCTGCAAAAGAAGCTAACAAACACAAAAGACAAGAGACTAGTTAAAAGCTATCTTAAAAAAGTGAGTTTTAATTTGGTTTTAAAAAAGGATACAGAGCTTGCTAAACATATTTCTTCAAGCTTCAAAATTTAGGCACTTTAATAGCAAAGGCACCATCACCTTGTTATAAATCTAGACTTTGGAACGGTCAAAAGCGCTGGCGTCTGCCAATCTAAGGCTGCGCTTTGGCACGAAGGGAGACTGAAGTTCAGAAATATATGCTGGAGCTTTAAAAGTAATTAATAAAATCTTGAAATAAACTATAAAACTGACTGGAAGTCGGTGTAAGGTGGCTAAAATGGGACTTAAGGGAGTCAAGACTATATCATTCAGGTTTACTGGCAAGCACTACAGTGTATTATTCGCATAGCAATGAAAAGAAATGTTATGTCTAAGTATATGACCAAGTGTGAGCATGTAGATAGAGAATAAAATAGGACCCAGGATGGAACCTTGAGGTACTCCACAACAAAATTTTGCAGAAGAAGTGGAACTACCTGGAACTACCTACTGCCTGTCTGACAGATAAGACATTAGACACGTTAGTGACTCAGTGCTATGTTTAGAACAGAAACCAGACTGAAGTTTTTCAAATAAATCATTACTACTACCGTATTTCACTTTGACATAGCATACATAGTTTTCAGCAGCCTTATCCCCCATGCAAATACACCCGGAAGTGCACCAGCAAAATCAGTGTGTCACTTCTAATCTTTTCAGTCTCATAGATAATGGTAATTTTAATATATTCCTTCTTGTCAGCCTATGAATTAATTTCTACTAGGACACACACTCTAGACAGACCAGACATAAAAGATCTAGAGAATAGACTGAGGATTCACACTATTGGTGAGGCGGCACAATCTCCACAGAGAGTTGAGCAGCTCACCTGGTTTATTCAGTTCCCTTTGTTCTTTTAAATTAATCTGACCTTAATGTTCATTTACGTCCATTCGATTTGCATAACATATGAAAGCAAGTCCCCAAACGTGTTTTACCGAAGCAGAATCCCAACCCTTGAACTTTGAGCCTATTGTGAAATAATTTGTGTGAGAGTTTATGAACTTAAGACGTGACGCTTAAGTGGTGACATTTGGTCTATGGTTATCTGTGTTTTATGTGTTGAGAATCCTGCTGCATGATTGCAAAGACAGTGTGTATCGAGTTTAATTTGATGCACTATTGCTGTAAGTTTAATCATGTAAGGTTTACTGAACTATTGCTGTAAGTTTAATTGTGTAAACCCTGTTAAAGTTTTACTGAAGCATAATAAGACTAGTATATACCAGCAGAGGTTCCCAAATGTTACTGTTTTATTTGTTGTTGCAATGACATTGATCCACTAATTTATGTATATAGTGATTGTGCAAAAAAAATATCATGCATCCATTCATTCATCCTTCCACCAATAAACTGGTTGAACGGCTCTTAGGTACTTGTGTTTGAATGTACACCCCAGTCCAAAGGGTCAGTGAACCTGGTACTAGTAATACAGTCCCAACCTAATGATAACCAGAACAAACAAAGGTTAATCAAAGTCATTTGGTCACATATAGTGTACCAACAGTTTGGATTTTATGACCCATTTAACATTTTTCCAGCCTGTTGATTTCCTCCTTTGAGATAATCTGCCAAACCCACATTTTAGCTGTGATAGATTATATTGTGCAGAACTAATGGGTGTCTACCGTATATGACTGACTACATGACTGCCCGGTCCTGTGTGCCAGCCAGGAGCATTTTCACTCCCATTACAGTCTGATAATGGACAGGTCACCAAAACTGATATTAAATTGCCTGGAACTGGAGGAATGGCTAGAGGTAAACTGATGTCTCAAATTTGTACTTTGAATTTATGTACATATTTTGATCTAAAAAAAAAAAAAAGTTACCTATTATTTCAATACTCTTGCGACTTAGTGCCAGTTGTATCAGAATCAAACTTTCTCACAATCACATGCTGCTTCATTTCTATCTGATAAACATAATCCTTTTCTGCTTTTCACAAGATTTTTGAGAAGTAAGGTTGTGTATGTGTGTATGACACATTATTTTGCAGTCTCTTTACTCAAATCTGCAGAATATACATTCAATCTGAAACTACTTAGAATGAAATGTCTTATAGTTCACATGGCCAACTGTTACCAAAAATAAACCGATACGTGCGGGTAAAGTTTACTGCTGAGCCAGTTTAAACTTGCTGTTATTGCACAAACCCAGTACCTGACACCCAAACCATGCAGCCTTTTACTCTCAGGTTGTCCCACACAAACCGGGAGTCACAGAGGGATTTTCCATTCACAGTTTGTTGGACAAAACCCAAAACCCACTAATGGATAAGGAGGAAGAAGGTTTGTTTTCCCTGAACCCAAAAGAAACAAGTACAGATCCTGTACAGGCCCACGGCACGTGTGTTGAATTCCACTAGCTGCGGCCACACTAATCCATCAGAAAACGGACAGAATTATTGATTGATAGATTTCTGTCCATTGGGCTGTTTTGGAACGCCTTGCCTTAACCCCTTCACCCCGTAAAATCTGCTCTTGTTGCACGCACCCCAATGCTTGATCATGCAGTGTAGCAGTGCCTCAAAGCCAGATCACTGTGTGACATGAGAGGGCTCCTTTTCCACTCTACTTTCACTTTTGATTGAGCAATATGCAACATGCCATACAATGGGAGAGTGTAATGATGACGAAACCACTGGCTGTCAGAGCAGCCAGACATCCAGAGGGAGAGAGAAAGAGGGAGGGGGGTGGGAATACAAAGGAGAGATGCTTATGGCAAAATGGTAACTAATTTTTATTAAAGTTTCATTACAATGGGTAATCAGTGCTAAGAGTTACAGGAGGTAGCTATACTGTAT
The DNA here is from genome assembly GCF_048128805.1 of Centroberyx gerrardi. Classification (NCBI taxonomy): domain Eukaryota; kingdom Metazoa; phylum Chordata; class Actinopteri; order Beryciformes; family Berycidae; genus Centroberyx; species Centroberyx gerrardi. Next base: position 15,382,862 of record NC_136005.1, on the reverse strand, counting down.
ATTCCCTGAATACAAAACTGCAAATACAAAAAAAAAATTGGGTGCCATTCTCACTTCACATTTGACATATATTTTATTTCCATGTAAAACTGTGATTCACCCTCAGGCCTCTACCCACTGTTCAGATAAATGAGAAAATACAATCAAGGCTAGAGGACAGTTTTCTCTTTTAGCAGCTGTTTAACCATTACATTTTGTTATATAGTATTCATATAGTAAATATACAAATGCAAGAAATGTTTCATTTTTAGTTTCAGATTGTGTGGACCTGATGGTAAACCCATTTATTTTATAGTTTGACTAGAGTATAGTACCTGTAATAGAGTTACCTCAAATAATATGACATACAATTCCATGACAATTTGCTTTACAGCATACCTCAAAAAGTATTACTTTACCCACACTTTACACCATGGCCTTTCATTGAAAACACCATAGCATCAGTTCTATAGCATGTAAAAAGAACCACATAGGGGATGACTAAGACTTAAGCATTCATTTGGCTATTAGCATGATTTAGAAAGCATTCTTGCCTTCACCAAACACCCATAAACACACACACACACACACACACACACACACTCAAAAAGGTCACATAGGTGGCAGTGGGGTTTCCTGCCTATACAATATGCACAGAGAGTGCAGAACAGCTGAAATACAATCAAAAGTGTAAACCTCCTCTCCCTTCATCTCCATTCTAGTCTTTGACCTGAGCTCATCCCTCTAAGTGTGTCAGTGACTACCGCAGACCTGGGTCAAAAACTATTTACAAATCATTTCTGGCATTTGATTAACCTGCCTGGTGTACCAGATGAATCAGGTTTACCGTATCAGGAGAATTCAGATAATGTCAGATAAGCTGTCAGCCATTGAAAAGTTCAATAAATTGATTGTGATTGTCTAGCACTCATTGTTTTGCCCTATGTGATAAACCAAGATCCAACAGCATACTATAATTGACCCATGTTTGGTAGCCAGACAGTACAGGGACAGTTTGTGGGACTCAGCATGGAGGGTTAAGGGAGGATAGAGAATAGGTGCATTGATAACAAATACATTCATTAGGTATGACATAACTTGGCACTGTTCTAGTGAAATAAAGTACTGAAAATTATATTAGCTATATATACTAATTTTGTTTAGATACAAAACATAACTAGAAGGCACTCTGAGAGCGCAAACCTCCGCCAACGCTGAACAATTCTTCAACATGCTGTTACGTCCCTCATTCCTATCAGCTGAATTTTAAGTTAAATTGATTTCTTGACCCTGTAAACCGACCCTTAGCAATTGGAATCAAGTCTCTTTTCTCAGTTATTTCATAGTTATGGCAAAAAATCGATAATTGTGTAATGGCGGAAATCCCACATTCGGATTACAACTAAAATCAAATCAATTGTTCCTTGGCTCAAGGCCTATCTGTCCACTAAATTTCATCGAAATCCGTTCATAAGTTTTTGAGATATCCTGCTAACAGACAGACAAACAAACTATCTAGCGGGGGCAAAAGCATAACCCCCTCAGCAGAGGTAATAAAGTACTTCACAAAATAGAAATAGAGTCTGTCAAACAGTCTTGTGCCTTCAGTGTGAGACCTGTGTAGTGTGTCCATTCTCACAGGGGCAGGTGGAGCTGCAGATGGATCCGAGTGCTGAGCTCCCTCTTCACTCCAGTCAGCTCCGGTCTTTATACGTCTTGTTGATTGCGAACAACAGCGACTCCATAGCGACCCGTTCAGTGGATACACTTTCTGCCCAGCAGGTAGCTGAGGCCCAGGGTCACATTCTTAATCTTGAGGTTATCTGGAGAGGAGAAGTACAGAGAAGCCTCCTCCTTCGCCTTGAGGTAGACAGTGCTGTGGAGCCCCCTGCAGACATTTTGTTGCAGAGAGAAACTGCTGAGAGGAGTTCCCCCGCCCCCCACCAGCAGCAGCACCAGGGTCCCATTGGCCCCCTTTACATCGTTGCTGGTACAGCACACATACATATGCAAGATGTATGGTCCGGTGCAGCCGATGTAGATCTTGCTTTTGCTGTTGTTTGACAGACTCACATTGTTGCCCGTATAATCACCAAACTCGAGCGTCTGATTGGCTCGGACAGCTGGAGAGAGGGATGGATAAAGACAGGGAGGGAGACGAAGAGAAAGAAACGTGGGAGAAAATGACAGAGTGAGAAAGACAGAATGAGAAAAAGGTTAAAATACATTGTCTGGCTGGTGATGATAGAATTTGCATAATCCTGTTGTAGGGGAGAGTAGGGCAAGTTGTCACATGGGTAAGTTGTCTCAGTGGCTTTATTTCTGAAACTAAATATTTTAGAGCCAAAAGTCCAATTACACAAATGTTTACTTTCTTAATAAGTGGTTACCTATGTTGATTACAATAGTCTAAGTCAAAATGCTCGAACATAAAAACTAATTTGATACCGAAAGGTAAGTAATAAAAATTATGATGTTTTTCTTTTATGTTTTTCTTCTAATATTTTTCTCATAAAGGAATCAAAATAATTATACATTGTGACACAAAAAAGCAAGGGTCAGCTATAATTGTTTTTTAGTTAGAAATAGTTTTACATTCATTCTTTTATGAATATACATTATGTTGGTACTTGAACCCACAAACCTTTGGCTTGTATAGCAACTTGTGACCTCACTGCTGGTCCAGCCTCACATACAGCCACAAAGGCTACATAGGGAGATTACTATTATTACTGTTTTCTTTTTTTCTTTAAGTGACTAAGAAGCTATTTTTCATCATAAATCATCAAATTAAAGGAGCACTACATGTACATTAATATATCATACTGTTAGAAATTGTAACCTGGTGTGAGGTGGGTGTCGATTTCTGAGATGTATGTTCTGAGATGTAAGTATGTTGCTCTCAATACAAGAGTATGTTTTTCATGTTATTATAGTATATATATTTCAGAGGAAATGGAATTGAGTGCATGACCACAGCAGTAATAGGTATGTGACAACATGCCCCGTTATGTTTGATAACTTGCCCTGACTCTAGCTAGAAAAATATATATAGTATCTCAGTAGTATGGCACTGCTGAGAAATACACCAATGAGTAAAAAGTGTGACAACATGCCCTGGTCTCCCCTATATAAAGATCTTTCTTCATGACTCACCTGAAACGACTTCAAACCGTATGTATATCTCGTTATTCTCAGTGCTGTTTAAGTCCTGCTGGAGAAAGACACAAGGCAACTTAGCACTTAAGAGAGTTTTAAGAGTTTTAAGATTTGTGGGGTAACATGTTTGTTTATTGACCTTCCTACTCTTGCTGTTAGTATGCCTCCACTATGATTATGACTATGACACAGAGTAGGCAGTCTTTGGAAAGGTCACTCGGCATGGCTCTGTGGTCGCTTGCAGTTTGACTCTGGGAAGCAGAACGGTTTGTAAGATGCTACGTCTGTTTTATTATTGATACAGTTGTGAGGGATGTGGTAAGAAAATAGGCTGACTGACAGAAAGAAGGGAAAGTCACCACAGCAGGATGATTAATAACCATAGTGAAAGTAGCATCATGCTGATAAACATCACAGCCCAAATGTAGAAACATGTTAGTGATCATCATCTTCACAACCTTCCTACAGTGATGCAGAGTGCTATTTTTATAGCTCTATGTATCTGTTTTTTCAATTTCATTATAGAGGGATGGCATTTCAGTGTCCAAACTAAGTGATCCAACGTGGGGTGTTCTTTGTTGTAGTCTCATTTTAAAGTCTCATTTAAACGTTTGTTCTGTTTGCCCAGATAGTGAAGTCGGCTAAAGAGCCACGTGTGTCCCTGCTGGCCTGGGATTGAATCCCGCCTCAACTTTCTCTACTGTGTCTCCACTCTCTCCCCCTCTGCTTTCCAACTATCTGTTACTTTACTGTTACTGGCCTTATTCCAGCATGTTAACCTGCATACTAACCTATGGAAAAGTATTGTAGGTACACAGTATTTCCTTAGGTACTTGATGAAAATCTAAGTGTCTCTATTCAATTTTGTTTCCCATGTTATTCTAGTATGTTCAAGGTGTGGCAGCAGCAAACTGGCTACCTAAAGTTTTTCAAGGTTACATCACCAGGTATTTTTGAAACCAACGCTGACTCTTCAGTTTCAGTGGTGAAAGCTTACATCCTGTCAAACATTTTCATGATCCTGTCTTTAGTGTTGATATGGATCATCAGACAAGTACAGTATGTGTGGGTTGTTGGTGCATTGGTCTTGAAAACGGTTGTTCCAAACTTCCACTCGTACAAATCGTACCAACGTACAAATACATGACAAAATCAAATCAGCAGAATTTGACAAATATGTTCACAGCACAATGCAGTACTGGTTGTAGGATAATCAAACTTAATAGAACTTTAGTGCAATGTTACCTTTTTTTTTTTTTTGTATATTTACAAATTCTAGTCAGTGACAAACACTGGCAAACTTACCACAAAAAACATAAATAAGGGGATAGAAATGCTATTGCATGTTTAATCCATACTTTTATATGGAATACATAAAGTCAGTACAGTGTACTTACTGATTGTTAAGTTGGAATGGCTTCATTCAAGTGTACCACTGCAGTTAAATCTGTGTATTTACGTTGTACTTTTAAGTTTCGTACATTGTTTGTATACTTTGAAGTTACATTGTGTTATTACACCGTTGTGAGTACATGATGTATTAGGGGGATTTTCATCAAGTACCTACACAGTAATATTGTGTACTTACAATACTTTTCCAAAGTTAAATCACAGGTTATTACACTAGAATAAGGTCATTGTAAAGTAGTGTTACCAAAAAAACACTGAAGGTGAGTGGTCTGCCCAGAGACATCCTAAAATAACCCAAAGTCACTTCAAACAGTATGAATGAAACACAGCCTCACAGTGAGACAGGTGGATATTTCTATTCTATCTATTTGATCAATGAGTCTGAAACTGATCCGGATAGTTGAATCAGACTCTGTAAATGAATACACACAGGGTTCAATCTGAATCTTCTTTTGAGAGAAATAAATAAATACATATTGGGCCCGCCTGATATTCACTACTCAATATAAAAAAACAACACATGCTTACACCATCTAAAATTTTCATATATTTTCAATCAAAGGTCAGCCAGTAACTTCAATAATGTTTAATCATCATTATAATACATTACTTTTGCCCTATAAAGACTCAAGCTTCATATAACTTGCATTAGTTTGATACTAGTTACTATGACCTACACTGAGAATCCCTGTCCTAAAGGTTTATGCCAGCCTGAAAAGTTGGGTAAACACTAATAAAAAGATAACTGAGGTTCAGGTGGCTCTACTCCTGCATCCCTGCTATTGGGTCAGTGTGGATTTACTCATGTTTCACGTATTCAACATGTGAAGAGCTTTATCCCAAAATAAGTTAACCATCATCCAAAAAATACATCTCATGCATTAACTAAAACTCACTATTAAGCAGCTGGATATCGCAGTTTACAGTGTAGGCTGTATCAGTATATCACACCCGCTATTACCCGCTGTTAGATAACTCACCCGCTGCTGTACGCCCCAGTAAACGTGAAGAGTGACAGCCAGACACGCAGCCACCAGCACGCTCTGCACTGTAACGACGACCGCGAGGCTCCACGCGCGCCTGTCCCGCTGCTCTCCATCCATCGTCCTCTCCATCAGTGTTGTGAGCGCCGTGCAGGAGGGCCGCGGAGGTTTTGAACACGAGTGGGCAAGACGAAGGGAGGGGAGTGACTGGAAAGAAATCCCCCATGATCGACACTTTTGTGTGTTTGTCTGTGTGTGTGTGTGTGTGTGTGTGTGTGTGTGTGTGTGGAGGAGGGGGGTGTGTGGAGGGAGGGAGGGAGGGGGGGGAGAGAGAGAGAGAGAGAGCGCGCGCCCGCGTGCGTTAAGCATAACAGCAATATGAGGGAGGCTACTGGAAACCAGGAGAGTGAAACCAGTAAACCGGGAGAGTGATACCGGTGCTTACAATCTGCTGTGCAGCAACAGCGAAGGTCCTATTTCGATAATAGCACACAAAACAAGTCGAGTGAAACCTCCCACTGACGAAGAATCACTGTAGCGTCCCTATAACATTCATACAGGGAAATACAGTGTGCCCGTGATATATGGTGACCTTATTGTACGTTATGGTATTGCTGATATGGTGTCACTGTAATATTCCTGTAATATTCATATGGGGACTTCTGGTGTCATACTCAGCAGTTGAGTTTACTGTGACCTTACCGTACTTTATGGTATTTTTCATCCCCTATGGTATCACTATAATATTCCTATAATAATCCTTTTTTAAATTTTTTTAAATTTTTTATTTTATTTGATTTAACCTTTATTCATGCAGGGAGGTCCTACTGTCTCTTTTTCAGAGGAGCCCTGTTTACACATGCCATTACAAACAACAGGAACACTAGAGGGACATCTAGTGTCTGTGGTGCACAGTAGTGAATTTACAGTGACCTTATTGTACTTTATGTTTTGCTTTTTTTTTTTTTTTTTTTTTATAGCAGTGGTTCTCAATCGGGATCCAGAGCCCTGCTGGTTTTCATTCTAGCCATCTAATCAGGGACTGATTTGGTGAAAGCAATTAACTAGCTGGTAGAGGTCCTCAGGAGCCAGATCTCTGCTGGTTTTCTATTTCACCCGGTAGTTGATTACATTCACCTGGTGTCCCAGGTCTTATTCCGCCCCTGATGACACCAGGTGAATGTAATTAACTAGCAGAGTTTCTACTCTACTAGAGGAGAAAACCAGCAGCACTCTGGTTCCTGAAGACCACTGGAATTCATAGTATTCCCATGATGTATTTCCTACCAATATGGCGCTTTACAATACACACAGCTCATTGGCTGTGGCTGTTATTTGATTGTAATCACCTGTTAATTTATTACAATCACCTGTTATTTTCCTACCAAGATGGCCATGTGGTGATGTAACAGAATACCATGAATAGAAAACCAGCAGTCAGGAATGAGAACCACTGTTTTATGGTTTCACTATAATATTCCTAGTCTTAGTCTTGTTTATACAGCCCTTTATAACAGTCAAGTCTCAAAGGGCTTTACATACCATCATATACATATACTACATCATGCATATACAGTACTACACACATCATATACATCCTATATTCCTATAACATATTATCTCTTTGTTGCAATAGTCTGCCTGTGATTTGTATAGTATCCTTCTAGACTTTATTATAGCACTGCTATGGTTCTTTCTTTTTCGTTATGACGACAGACCAGCTTGTGTTTAGATTTGTTGGACCGATATATTTTCTGTCTCGGACCGTTTGTCTGAAGGAGTCTGCATATTCTTTCTCACTGAACCACAGCAGGATATGTGTACAGTATATTCACTACTGCTAAACCCCAGGGGGCAGACTTTGAGGAAACATAATGAGCAGGAAACACAGAGGTTAAATAATGGCCTGTCTGCCAGTCCAGACACTTATAATAATGGCATGGATGTGTAAAAGTGTCCAAACTGAAAAAGGATGAACGCTGTATGACATATGGGAGGCAAAGCTAGTTCTGTTGGGCTGTTTGAGTGTCATCACAGCATGTAGACATTGTAAACTCTGCATTAACTCAGTATAGAAAATGTTGTTTTGACAACTTTATTTTGACAGACAACTTTGTCTGTGACAAGACTAGACATGCCCCAAGCCGCAGTTTTGGTGCAAGTCTCGATGTTTTGATACAAGTCCCAACTGAAGCACCTGCTGAGACTAAATGAAACAGGTTTTCTGTATCCTCTCCATCTGCTTGCTGGATGTGAGAAGCCACAAAGCTCTCAGATCCAGCAAGGCAACCAGGAAAAGGGGCCCTGCCAAAAGGTTTCACAGTAAACAGTTTCCACTCTGTGGGTGTTAGAAACACGAAACACAACACACACACACACACACAAAAAGTAGACTATTGGGACAGGCATTTTACACTTTGTAGCAAAGATACCAACGCTGCCAGATTTAACAAATAAGGTGAAATGTCGTGTCAGGTGAAATGTCCTGTGGTAAAAGTTCATCTGAAGCAAAAGCACATGTTCAAATGGGGAATTCCATAGGCCGAAGCGCTGTAGCAACCCATACTATGTCTGATCACAGGCCACTCAGATCAAATATTGAGGTCAGGCTCAGAGGGATGGGGAGAGAGAATATAGTGATCAAGGAAAGGTTTTGGATGAGAGAAGTATTTCAATTCCACCTGATAGACATCAAGAACAGAAAGATGAGGAAAGTCCAGTTTTGAGCTTGGGGAGGAAACATAAAACCATATCAGTTTCATCATCAACTAGCAGCCCACACACATCCTTTCATAAAGCCCCTTCATGTATGTATGTATCTACTCTAAAAGGATGCTCAATTCTAACATTTGATGAAGTGAATTGTTGGAATTGAGGATGATGACGTCTTTCAGATATTTTATGCTTGGCAACAGCACAAAGATACAATTGAGTGCCACATGACACATAATGATCAGTTTTTCTCAAACTGCTGCTCTGAACGTCTTTTCATCACCCGACTGGACGATCTGACCACAAGACAGAGCTCAGATTATGTTGCTGACCATCTCACACTTAACCCTCCTATTATGTTTGGGCTCAATTTGACCCCATTCAACAGTTAACTTCCCTAAAAACATGATTAACATTATCTTTTCAGCTTGATACTCGATGACTTTTCAGAATTTCATGAGGAAAACTGGTAAATATAAACTTTAACATGATGATACGTTTTCAAGGTCGTGTACACACTTATATACAACGGTGTTGTTTGTGGTCAATTTGACCCCAAACACAAAAGCCTTATAAAACCAGAGAAAACATAAAAGAAATTAATCTAAAAAAGTCCTGGATTTTATTTTGCCATTTAGTGTAGGGAAGGCACTTGCCCTGTATTTCCCTCAGGGGATCAGCCTGTCTCTAGAGGACATAAATTAAACCAACCAATAATCAAATTTGTGGATATTAAACCAACCAATAATCAAATTTGTGGCCACTATCCAGACAGTGAAAGGCAGCGCATCAGAGCAAATGGTCGTTTACATTAACATCAAAAGCAACATCTCTTCTTTGGAAACACACTTCATGTTTTTAAGCAATGCGTACATGTCCACATGGAGAAATGATGACAGTGTAAGAACTGTGTTTAAATAGATCATATTTTAATGCTGAAAATGTACCGATACATCTGACCTCCTTGTCCTCTCAGTTCTCAATCTGTAGTGTCAGTAGCATTCTCACTTCTGTACAGTATGGCACCCTTCCTTACACACACACACACACACCGCCTACTCGCACACACACACGCACGCACACGCACACTTTAAGTTCATTTAATATTATAATTCACAAATTTATATTCCTTTGTCTCCTTAATCCTATTTAACAAGTTAGTTAAATATGTACACACTGGTTGGGGTAGCTTGGGGTTAATTTCTCTTTTTCTGCCAATCAAACTCAAATTCCAATTCAAGGAATGGAAAAAAAAAAAAAAGCCAATTCAAAATAAATGGCACTCTTCAGTTCTGAAATTAGAAATCTATTTCATTATCTCTGAATCCAATGGGAATCGAGGCCATTTGGGATGACTTGACACTTGACTCAACCTTTAATTTCCCTCTCAGTCAAGCAGACGAACCCATCGCAGCTCGAGCTCCCAACAGTCTGTCCCTACATCTGTCGTACCGCTGTCCGGTGTCTTTCGCCGAGACGTTCGGAGGCTTGGAGGAAAGTCGTGGCCTCATTTGCCATCCCGCTCTCGAGTGTCTTTGCCTCTCCGAGCTCGGTCATACGACCTCAGTTCACTCCTAAGGAAAAGTTGAGACAATGAGGGAGGTTTTGGCACAAGGCATGTCTGTTGTCACCGCACAACCAGTAGTAGTAGAAGGAGGGGTTCTTAGATATACAGCAGATACTGTCCTAGTGCACAACAGTCCTGAGAGAAAGTTTATATAATTGTAGGACGACACAGAGTTCAAATGCTTTGAAGCCAGTACTTCCTTTTTGTAGAGCCACGGTTGCTTCCTTCCTCCAGTCTTCTCGTAGTGACCATAGAGTGACAAACAAGGAAGGGACAAGGGAGGAAGAAATATGCAGTCGTCGTTCCACCCCGTCAATCCTTTTACCCACTCCCCGTTTCTTTCTTTAAGACTGGGGCATCTCTCGCTGTCAAAATGGTCCATTAGGTCTATTTCCTCCTTCCATTTACCTCTCCTCTCCTCGAGGCACGGGAAGTAAAGTCCTCGCTGTTCCTCGCTCCTCCTTTTTCTCCTCTCCCCTGTTCCTAGGGATGGGGGAGGTTCATGCGGTCCTCTATGAGCGTGTTGTCGGGGCCCTGCGCCTCCATGCACTGCTTGACAGTGGCGATGACACCGGACAGACGCCTGTCGAGGGCCGCCAGGTGTGGCTCGGCCAGGATGGGGTGAATGGGGTCAAATGCCAAAGCTTGACGCATGGCTGCACTCAGAGCTCCGCCTCTCAGCAGGTTTAACCTGTTCCATGTAGACACTCGCACCCTGCCAGAGAGAAAAGAGAGAGAGATACACCAACCATAATAATAAAGCAGATATTTAATCATCATCAAGATTTGAGTATGGGTAAGTGTGCGTTCCCAGGAATTTTCTGACTGAATACTCACATGCAACACTGATAGAGCGGTGCGAGGATACTTCGCTCGTCTAGAGCCGCGTTCCCAAAGCTGCATAAAAAAATAAAAATACAAAAGTAAGGCAACTGAACCTGAAGGCCTGTCTGCACTGCAGTTAAGAGAAGCCATCAAAACGCATTAGCCACACTCTACTGGCACATGGCACCGTGGAGCACAGCACACACACTTCAAGTCTAAGGCGCACTTTCAAACACAACGTTTCTAGGACACACTCAACTCAGCGAAGTCAACCGGACCAGGAGGCAGAGAGAGAATTCCTCTTTCAGTTTTTTGACTCAAACATGGCTTTTGTGTACATAATTCACCTTTATCTGATGTGCTCCTCTGAGGAGTAATCAGGCAAGGCTTCAATCTAAAACTATACAGAAGCACATAGTGTTTGGAACAAAGCTTTCTTGTTTGTTTTTGGGACAAGCTGGAAAATACCATAACTTTTGGGAATGGTGTACGATGGTGTACTTTGATACTAACGATGGTGTACTTTGATACTAACGATGGTGTACTTTGATACTAACGATGGTGTACTTTGATACTAACGATGGTGTACTTTGATACTAACAGGCAGCATTGAGTTCAAATCCTCAACAGCCATTTCAGCTTTGAGTAAAAACAATGGTGTACTTTGATACTAAGAGGCAGGACTGAATTCAGGTCAGTTAGGAAATGCTTCCACTCACCATGTGAGTTCAGCGCAGTTTCCAAGCATCTGCTGCTGCCCACTGAACTTGAAAACCACTTCCCTCTCAGCTAGGGGCTTCAAATATGTGCCAAAATATAAAAAAAATCTAATCACAAACTAATGATTTTATAATGTTATGAAGCTGCTAACATTAATGTACTTGAAGAGTTTTATTCCAAAACACTATATATCCAGGAATAATATATCAATATATTATATTATTATTGTATTTACATAATACATATATTATGTAAATATAATAAATCTATCATTCAGTGGGTAAAAAAAGATTTTCTCACAGGTTCAATCACTGCAACAGTCATTATGTCCTTGATAGAGACACTGAACCTCATCCTGCCCACTCGTAAGCCATTTTGGTTAAGATTGTTAGATTAATGCTTAAAATGTTACCATGTAGATGTAAAATGTATCCTGTGGAAAAAGCATGTAACTATTCCACACAGATAAAAAAGTGACCTCAAGCAAGGACAAATGCTGTATGCCCTCACTACATGAAAATATTTCCGGCATGTCTTCAGTGTGGGCCTTGGAAAAAACAGATCTCAGTGGAGATGTACAGTAAGCTCTTTTAAAGGACGGTGTCACAAAAAATCATGACAGACAACGTAGTGTCAGATCAGAGTTATTTAAAAAAGAAAAGAAAATCCCCTGACACACATGAACCCTACAAAATTGAAATGCAATTTTCTTGCTTTATTTGTGCACGATTAGTCAACAGCCACAATAAAAATTGTTGTTGGCTGTACTTGCCTACAAAGGGGAACAGCAGTAACTATTTTTGTACTTTTACAAAGGTCAGACGTCGTGATTCAAGTTTAGATTTCATTTCATCAAAAACTAGACCCATAGGTGTTACTAAACAACATATTTCATCACTTCTGTACCGAGAAAACTTTTGTCAAGACAGGAGATAATGAAGATAAATAATGAGGTCATTTTTCTCAGTTTCACTCTGTCTTGCTCTTATACAGTTACTGCCCTTTACTTTGTAGGGCAGCATGGCATCAGCAGTTGACTCATGACCTATATGTAACGGCTTTCACACCTTGCAAAGCACCACAGACTCCCGAGAAAAATGCTGTAGACAAAGCCAGACTCGCATTTAATTCATGGTTCACATTTTGGAGCAGAAGTGAAAAAAGGTACTCTGGAGCCCCGATCAGGATTGCTAAATCTGACCAGAAGTGTGTATCGGTGTATTCTACAGTACATTCCTCACCTCTTGGCATTGTCTAGGAGGATGAGCATGCTGGCGCCCCCGTCGTCTTGGAAACTCTCATAGTGATGGCGATCAGCGTTTCCAATGAGATAGTCAAATATGGCGGTGTCGATGACATCCAGCAGCCTCGGCCCCGCATCATACGGAGGCATCTTCTTCACGGCCTCGCAGTAACTCTCATCATACTCCCACCTACATAGTTACAGGTAGTTAGGCTTAAATACATTAAGGTCAGTTTAGAAATCTACTTTGTTCAATAAAAATGGCGTACAAACACACACACAGGGGTTCTGGATCATCTTTCAGGATTGGTCTATGTGAGTAGCATCACCACCAAAACGATGGGGATGTTGGCACTGACTGCTGTTACAGTTACGTTTGCTCATATTGTTGATGTGCGCTCGGTACCGTCGATGATGCACTTTGATGTACTCTCTTTTTATATGTTTGTTTGTTATTATGTTTGCTTTTTATCTGCTGGCAGCAAGTCAAATTGCCCCTCTGGGATAATAAAGATTTCTCTACTCTACATCACAATAAAATACAACTTGCATCGAGCCTTTTTTTTCTTTTTTTTGTACATATTATTCCTCAATTACCTTTTTTTCAGTTGTCATTAAAATTTATGAAGTACCCCAACAGAATGTCATTTTGTAAAAAAAAAAAAAAAAAAACAGGTAATAAAAATGTATTCATGTAATAAAAACTTGCCTCAAGCCTGCAGACTGACAGTTGTAGACCGCTGCCAGTTAAAATATGCTCAAAAGACAAATAAATATCACACAGCAGGTGGCTGTTATTATTTCCAAAGGAGAAATTTACAAAGCAGATTAAATCTAGCTGAAGAAAAATGACAATGTTGATAAACTTAACAGAAGTCCCTTAAATGGTGCCAGCAGATATTGTTGTTTTCTATAGGAAAATCACTGTAAATAAGTTTTCGAGTTGTCAGTTCATGGCATGGATAACTTTGTTAAAAGTTAAATTATGTACCTTTAGTATCTGAATCTGCAGCTATTTAGGATGATGTGGCCTCAGTTTTGTTTCAGTAGAGGGGCTGGATGTGCCACGGCCTACACTCAGTCCCTCACTACAACTCTTCTAAAGGCATGATAGATTTGTCCCTCACGCTTATTTTCTGTCCAGTGGAAACTTCACACAGCCAGACAAGACATATACTTGTGAAACCTTTTAATACAATGGCATTTGCAACGGCTGTGTGTGGTTTGTGATGCAGCTGCCAGCCACCACACTGGCTCCGATTGGTTCTGCTGCTATTGGCTAGCAGAGAGGACTGGTACTACAGAGGAACTGCGATGTAGGGCCGTGACGATTTTTTCCATTATTTAATAATCTATCAATTATTTTTTAGAGTAATCGATTAATCGTTTAGAAAATGTCAAAAATAATGACAAATGTCCATCACAAGTTACCAGAGCTCAAAGTGATTCTTAAAATTTACTTACTTAGTCTGACCAGCAGCCAAAAAAACCCCAAAGTATTAATTTTATAATGATACGAAACTGAGAAAAGCAGCATATCTTAGCATTTGTGAAGCTGTAACCAGCAAATGTGTGGCATTTTTACTTGATAAATGACTAAAATGATTTATTGATGATCAAAATTATAATCAATTAATTTTCTGTTGACTGACAAATTGATTATCGACTAATCATTTCCTCCGATGTGTCATCAGGTCCTCGCTTACATACAGCTACAACGGCTCATAAAATACTTGAACTGTTTCAGTGACAATCTCGCAAATGAATGTGTTATCATGACATCAATCATGTGGAAACTTTGAGAGAGAGAATGCCTGATCCTTACCTTGCATAATTTTAAAATTTATCATCACTGATTGAAAATCCAATAATGTAAGGGAAAAGTCCTCCCACGCCTCACATCGCACCATCATCCATCCTTATCTAACTGACATTTCCCCACTCAAAGTGGGCAGCCGCTCCATTGAAAAGCTGAGCTGGGTTTTCCAAACACGCTTTTAGAAACAGTGGAATGGAGCTGGCAAGGGTCTGCACACATGTTCTGTCCAAGTAAATGCATTAAGCTCAGCAAGCATACTGTCGTCAATGATAAGAAGCTGAACTGGAGGAGTTTTAATTTGAATTCTGTCTAAATTGACTTCTGTTATTCTGCAAAAGTAGACTTTTGTCCAAAATGTAATGATCACTGAGTTATTATGAATTCTCATGATCAAGGAAATGCACTCTGTATCTATATAAAACAACCAGAATTATGGGGAAAGAATTGTTGATGCTCAATATACGTAAAACAACATTTCCATTTTCTTCCAAGGAACATCTCAGGCAACACGATTCAATCATCGCATCATAGTGTTGCATTTTCCTTGATCTTGCAGACTCATAACTCAAAACAACTAAAGAAATCCTTAAAATGTGTACTTTTGCAGAATAACAACTTAAAGATCCAGGGCAATGATTTCAACTCAGTCAAGAAACGTTAGATGTTGATTTCTAACACAATGAGCATGGTAAGATGGAAGACAGAAGCTTGTAGGACTGAGTGAGCCAGACCTTCCCTATGATTGTGCCTCCTGCAGCCAATATTTCTATCTCAGGGGAACAAGGTGTAGGTGACATCATTTACACCAGGAAGTAGATTGGAATTCTAAATTGGTTTGATTCTATTGACAACCAGAGGAAGAGAAATTTCCACAATGCTGACAGTTATAATAATTTGGGTAACTTTACATTAACAGGTCCTTTGTTAAATTATACCTTGAAATTGAGAAATGCAATTCTCATTGTACTGGAGCTTTAAAGCCAATTAGAACACTTCTTAAAAACCAGTTTTACTTAGGTACACACACAGCAAACACCCACCTTGCCAGTTTCCCCTCTCTGTAGGTGCGTCCCCAGGGGTGCCTGTGTTTCTGCAAAGGCCAAACGTCTGGCAGCCACAGGGTTAACGATCCCTCCATTATCTCTCCCTCTGCACACGCTGGCTCGCTCTCCCTACAGTAGTAGCACTTTCCATAGAAACATGTATTATTACCTGGAGAGAGAGAGAGAGAGAGAAATGACACCCTTGAAAATAAACTCTATGGCTGGCCCATAACATTATCTCAAAAGGGTATACAGTAGGGCTGAACGATTTTGAAAAAATATCTAATTGCGATTATTTTGACTGATATTGCAATTGTGATATGATTTGCGATATTAGAGGGAATGATAATTTTTACATCATTATTCTCATTTTCATTGAAAAACGTATTAAAATGATTATGGTGTGATTTTTGTGGGGATCTGTACCAAACAAAGATGTTTATTTAAGTCTGTAGAATATGATGTGTAGGCCAGGACATCTCTGCAGCACGACAATATTTAATTTAAAATGGTATTTTGACACACATTTCGCCTTTAACAAATATTGCGCCTCCTGCGATTTGAAAATTGCAGTAGGCCATATTGCGATTTCGATAAAATTTCAATTAATTGTTCAGCCCTAGTATACAGTATATATTGATGTAGTATGTTCTTAGAGAGAGAGAGAGAGGGAGAGGGAGAGAGAGAGAGAGAGAGAGAGAGAGAGAGATGTGATGTGTGAGCATTAACAAGCACACCCACTCAGCCTCACCCTACGATAATGACTGACTTGTACTCACACAATCGCACTAAGATTTACACTTGGAGGACACATTAGCGTGTTTTCATCAATATTTATGCCTCATGTGGATATTTGTCTTTTGTTCATATACAGGAGAAAAAGAAAACAATTTTGGTATTGTAGCACAACCCACTACACATGCAAGCACACACATACACACAAGAAGAAGTTCAAGTAAGCAAAACACAGCTCACACTGAAAAAAAAAATAAAAAAAGCATTCCCTATAGTAAAAAAAAAGTCCTCACACTCCTGCTGTGGTGTATTACTCTCATGTAGTGGTGTTTCACGTCTTTATAGTGATATATAGACTGAATTAGCGGCCTCATGTTTTATTCACTACATGTTACACATGTAGAGAAAATAATACAGGGCAGCCTATTAGGCTCTCCTTCAGTTCAGCCTCTTGGGATCGACTGTAAAATAAAATCCACAAAAAGCTACAGTGTCTGCTTCATGGGCAGACAACAGACTAAAGCGAGTGCTGTATGGTAGGGAAAAATTAAAATGGCACAAAGTAAAAGAGGATGTTGTTCGCACTGCGCCACTGAGAAATACTTTGCTGTGTTCATATGCTTTAATGCAGAGACTGTTGAATATAAACTGTGTGGCTCACAACCTTATCTTATCATGAGAAAACAGCTGGGACAGAGGAAGCTTTCTCTTATAGGATCCTCTACCTCTGGAACAAGCTTTATGCCATTAACACTGTCTCAGTGCTTAAATCCAGACCCACGACGCAACCTACAACCTACCTGAACTCCCTCATTACCAGCCATTTGTTCCTCTTTGTTTACTTCCCTGCAGTCTGTCACTCAGTTAGTTACTTCCCTGCGGACTGTCCTGCTGTTGCCTGGTGCTCTTATATCCTCTCACACACTTGTCTATGGCGCAAACATAATGTATGTATGCATACACACACACAGACATACAAGCTCTGGCTCCAAATCTTGTGATTTTAACACCCTTGTCCCTATGAAGATTTAAGTCGTTTGTTTTCTGTGAAGCACTTTCTGCCAAACCTGTTTGTCAAAGGCGCTCTACAAATACACTTGACCTGATATTATCAACTGTGTAAGATATGACACTCCCACAGCAAACAGGACTTGGCAGTGTGTATCCTGGTCTAGTGTGCTATTTGAGAAAGTGAGGGAAAGAGAGTGTAGAGACAGTGTGAAAGAATGAGAGAGAGTGAGAGCAGAGAGAGCGAAAAAGAGATATCAGAATGAGAAAGCGCATCAGATGAGTATACAGAAAGTGAGAGCATTCACGTTAAAAAAAGCACACGCACTCATCTCACCCTGGGATACAAGCCTCACTCTCTCATACTGAACTCACACAGACTTACTCACTCATCCAGATTTCCTAAACGTCTGCAATTTGAGAAAGTGAGAGAGAAAGAGGGAGCGATACCAACCTTGCATGAGAAAGGTGCTCAGCAACTGATCAGTGGCCACGGGTTTGATCTCAGTGCGCAGGTTGACAAATCTCCCCACCACTAGAGGTGCTCTCCTGAACCCCAGGATCCTGCAGCAGAGACGGGGCAACAGGGCAGAGGCTTGAACATTCTTATGGTTTGCTCCAATAACAGATCAGAGATGGCGTGAGAATAAATGTAGACACTCGTATGATGAAGCTACCATACCTGTCCAGGTGAAAAGCAGCCACCTCTGCGTTGTGTCTGTCATAGCCTGCATATGGCTCCCCTTCAACCACATAGTCTCTGCTATACCTGAGAGGGGAGGGGGGGTAAAAAAAAAAAAGGACAGCTGAAATCACACTGATGTATAGAGTACAAGTGTGTGAGGTCTGCACATGCATAATGCCCTTTTTTGCAGCGTTTACATAGTCCATTATCTGACCTCTTGGGTTTGAAGACCACTTTCTGTCCCCCGTCCAGCACTAGCAGAGCTTTGAGCTGGGTGCCCTTATAGCCCACATCTGCCCGCTCTATCCTGGCAGTGCTGAGGGCGGTGAGCACAGCGGCGAGCTCAGGGGTCTCCTCGGGGTACACCTCTCTAGGGCCCACCCACTGGCCTGCTATCTCCCAGGGAGACTGGAGGGTGTGGGTGAGACGAGCTCCACGGGACAGGGAAAGACCGGCTTCCATCTGGCAACACACACACGCAGACAGGTATGAATGTTAGCGACACATAAGATGGCTAACACTAGGGATAGGGCGATATATTGAAATTCAATATATCGCAATACAAAAATGTGACAATACGCATTGCGGGTCAGAAAAATTGATCTAGTGATATTAGCTCCATTTTATTCTGCTGTAGTAATCACAAATGAGACGCTTTGCCCATCACAATTTCACAAGCTCTCCATCCAAATTATATTAGTTGCACTTTGTAAAGACATTTTCAAATTGTTGTTTACATTCTAGCAAGCCAATGCCATTTCTAGAAAGATTTGTGGCTCAGAAATAAACATAATTCTGCACAGTCAGACTTTGTTGTCATTTAAATTTTATTTATTAGATCGTATCAGGGTTATATCGAATCGTGAACCCCATATCGCAGTAAACACTTGTGCACCATTTAGTCCTGACCTTGCGAAACGCTCGGAGGTCCCGTCGGCTGGCCGCGGAGCCCTCCCCTCCATCCAGCAGGAAGATCTTGGCCAGGCCCAGCAGGAGAAGCACGGCACACAGCACCACCACGCGCTGTTTGAGCTTCATCTCCGCACCAACCGGCCCTGACCCCTCACCCCTGCGCTGTGTGTGTCCCCCGCAGCGAACCCTTCTCACCCCTGGTGCATGGCCTCCGCAGCGCCCCCTCGCCTGCCCTGTGCCAGACACACACTTCTGAAGGACAGGAGCTCTGCCTCTCACCGGAGCTATGGTCTAAGCAAACGGGCGCTCACCTGGAGGGAGAGGGCGAGGGAGCGGGAGGCGGAGGCGGAAATGAGAGAAGGCTGGGAGGAAACAGGAGGGGAGGAAGAAGAAGGGAACTGGGAGAGGGAAGAGGGAGAGAGATGAAAAATGTGCTGTCAATAATATGCAGAGAAAACGCTGATTGATTTGCTGCCCCTCTTGCTTGTTTCCCCTCTGGGCAGGCAATGACCCAGTACTGCAGCACAGCGGAAGCCTGCCCAGCATATGTAACTACATCAGACAGACATAGACTGGTCTGTGTAAATGTGTGAGTGTGTCCGCAACTGAGTCTACATTCAGGGGTTACCATACCAATTAACCCTGTCCTGCCATACAAAATGGGCACAAATGGACAGCAAAGAATACTTTGGACGTTACTGAGATAAACATGAAAAGGCTGCGTTTGTGCTTTTGACAGTCAGAACACCAGGTTACAGAGCAGCATTCATCCAGCACTAAATGGTTAATTCAATATCCGACACAACACTTTCAGTGACAACCATATATACTGTATGTGCAGCTAAATACTATGGGCTGACCTATGTTAAAGCAGTCGCGCAGAACAGGCCATCTCACAGGATTCAAAGTCTCTTGTTTCAGGTAAGAATATCCGTCCCCCTCCAACACTGAACCGGGAAATAAGAGGGAGTCAGCCTTTGTATCGACCCTGCCTATTTCCAGCGAAGGAGATCACAAGCATTTAGTGCAGAGGGGGTTCAGATGAGGAGGACCCAGCACAGCACTCTGCCTCATGGATACTCCTGACAGTCTAACCGTGAAAGAGTAGGATGGGCTTAAACCCCAGGGATCAGGCTACATGTTGTTCAAATTATTAACAAGCCACAGGATGAAATCTCCCCTGATAGTGTCTACTGAATCATGGTCACTGCGAGCAGTTGCTGCTTGCAAAGAGTTGAAACATGGGCTTATTAACGTTACATACTAGATTTGCATGTCACGTTGTGAGCTATTCATTGGTTTCTGGAGTCTGTTTGACGCCAGTAAAATGACTGGCAACAACTGCCACGTTCAACTGACAGTTAACAGTTAACTGACCCTGCCAACGTTAAGTTAACCTAGCTACCGTAGTGCTAACGAGCCCCATCGTCAGCGTACCAACCGGGACATAACGAGAGCAAGCTAGCCATTAGCTGGCTAACATTGCTAGTTAGTTACAGCTCGTTTTCTGCACTTTGCCCAGGCGATATACGTCTGGCCACGCAGGCAATCGCCTCTTCCACACAATCGGTCTTTCATGATAGGCTTTTTAACACAACACATATGAGCGAACTGTTAGCCAGCACAGACCGCTCAAAAAGCCCTGCTAAATGAGGGTTCTAGTTGATTTCTACGTTGGCAATTCCAACATTATTTATCGTATCATATCAACATTGCTGCAATGATCTGGTCACATCTAGCAAGATAGCTAGCTGCTTAGCAAACCTCTGTACACCTTGCTGTATAGGTTAGCTAACACAGCAAGCTAGCTGCGTCGTTCGTTGTGTTTACTGGCTGGCGGGCAAGCTGACTTACCTTATGGCCACTTGCTGTTCGCCGTGGGGAAAAAACCTTCCAAATATCTGCAAAGTCGTGTGATATGAAAGCTATAATTTGGCCCGCTGCTACAAGTCAGAATGGTTTGTCATTTTTCTCCATCCCCTTGGTGGCTCCCTTTCCTCCACCCTTTCCTTCGATTCCTCCCTTGGCCTGGCGTGTCCACTTCCGAATCTCTTCCTCGACAGTGACTTTCAGTAACGGCTCGGTTTAGCCGCTAGGTGGCGCTGCTGCATCACGAGCGTATCCATGCAAGCGTGAAGCAGATGCAAATGAGTGAGATTGATTATATCGTTTGCTAGTTTTGTAAATCTAGATTGTGTATACTGCTTTTGGAACATTGTTACTGCGGCAGTCACACCAATAAAATAATTGAACTGATCATAAAAATCAGGCCCTTACTCGCAAGGCTCTGAGATGAATAGAGATCAATGAGCTTTCATCAACAGTTCCATTCGCAGTCTTCCCTGTGGTCCTGCAACAACTCAAAGAGGGACTAAAGCAGCTTGAAAAAGCATTATTGGACAATTCAAGTTTTATTTCAGTGGCTAGAACTGAAAAGTCAATACTTAAGTGGCACTAACCATACAGTACAGTTACTAGCACACAGCCGTCCACTCACTTCTACCCTCCATATTCCAGATAAACACACACAAAACTCAAGGTACCTTCAACAGAAAAATGAGCATGATACAGATGTGTGGAGTAAAAAAGGGCAGAGTGTTTATTGGTTCTCAGTCTTCATGCCTGGCAGCGCATCACTCAGGTTCGAGGTCATAGCGCTGGCCACAGTCATGACATGGGTAGACAGGGATAGACACACACAGAGCCAGGTACAGGGTGAAGGTCAAAGGTACAGAACATTTATATGTCACCCTCGTCATCTTCGCTGACGTGAACAAAGCTCGTCGACACCCTCGGCAAAAAGTAAACCCTAACACCTGTCCGATGTAGAGAGGGGGGGGGGGCAGAGCAGAGCAAACACTGGTTCCATTTCTCCACCGCCCCAGAAGACAAACACATTGCATAACCACGCTGTAACACTTCCTCTGGTGGAAACCTGGCCCCGTTCACTTCATCTGAACTGCTAAACATCTTTCATGACGGTTAAAAAGAATGAATTCAAGAGGCAACTTCACTCAAACAGTAAATACAGAGCTAGTTGTGCATTTGTACATGGTATGGTCAAATTAAAGGAAACGATATACATTCTAACTACAGCAAAGGGTTGTGGTTGTTTTTTTGTTTTTTTTAAATGGGGTACATTTTCTAGCATGGAATCAATTCAGTCATACTCTGGAGGGCTTATCAAATTTCCACCAGTAACATAAGGATAAGTAATCAACTTCTACCCAGAATGCATTTATTAGTCAGACCAGAGTCTTCTAGGATGACAATGGCCTTATCATCAAGGCACCGATCTTCGTAATGACCAGAAATTACCCCAATTTTAAAAAGGAGATTCTGAAATTGAATTTTCCACTCCCATCATGAAAACAGAGACCCTGATGATCACTCAAGTTCATTGTGGTATTTGCGATTAGCATTGACCTCGTAATCTAGGAAATGAGCAGTTCAAAACCACACAACATCCCAAAATCAGCCCAACCCAAACCATTACAAAACCAGCACCACTGATGGAAATCTTGATAGTATACGAGTGTTTCCATTATTTTGACTATACACTGTACATGTATAAAAAAAACAAAAAAGAAAATCATGTAAACTCAGGTTACAATGAGGAAACCTCACAAAAAGCGCTTGACATTCAGGTATTTCTTGAGAGAACGGTTGTTAAACCCAAACATATTAAAAAAAAACCTTCCAAGACACCCCAGAAGCATCTCTCCGGTGTGGTTAGTCATGAAACTGGTAACTCAGGAATCCCCATCTATTGCGTCTATCGTTTCATCTGCATTTCTCTTGCTTCATTCTCAATTAAAATCAGACAAAGTAAATGGAAAGAAGAGAGGGGCAAATGTGAGGGGGATCCTGACTGCATACATCTTATAGTTACAGTTGCCTCTGTCTGTAATAGTTCTACCTCTCATCAGGCCTTTGGGCTTCTGAGACTGCATTCATTCTTATTTAAGTGCACCAAATTTTAAATGGTGCAAAGCTGGCAAAGCTTCACTTTCTCTTCTGGACCTCCGGTACTGTAAATGGCAGCAGATTAATAAGCTTGTCTGAACACATCAGTGAGTTGTTGAGGGGCCACACAGCAACTGTAGCTATACAAGGTAAACAGCCTCCCTCTCCACATCCCTCCTGTCTTCGGCTCTGCATCGCCCCTCAACCCATTTCATCCACAACCCTTTCTGTCCCGAGCCAACCAACGGCATTCAAGCGCCAGTAACCATCAGCCTCCATAGTGCCGCAGCTCTGGGACTTTTGTCATTTCATACAAGTGTGCCTCCGCTCTTCTATGAAGAAAAGGCTTTCTCAGTTCCCATTTTGCTCGTCACTCACTGCAGACACACAGCGGACGCAGATGAGTCATTTTTCACTTCAGTCTGCTCACGATTCTTCCTCTCTTCACACTCAAGTACAACGCAAGCCAGCGTGGAGCCCTAGCATGAGCTGGCAGTCACACAGATGATTAGCTAGCTAGTTACCCCACTGCTCAGCAGCGATGGCAGCCTAGAGGGATCGCCTATCTGGCTTGAATTACTATGTTAAAAAAATAGAGGAAAAGTATGCGCAGGCACACGCATGCACGCACGTACTTAGCTGCTGCACCATTATTCTCATCTTTGGCTTCCCCATTCATTCATCCACAGGTTAATCCACTACCATCTCTCTTATACAAAGGACCCAACATCTCTGCACTGAAACCTAAAAAGAGTAACTAGTTTGTGATTCCCCATTGCCGGTAATGTCTGGCTGACCCAAACCAAACAGTGCTGACCAAGTGGCATTCCTGCGTAACGTCTCAAGGCATCGATAGGGATGGATGCCTTTAGCAGGTCAGCACAGTGCGCAGGCCAGTTTGCCCAATGTGTGAACGGGATATCAGACTGAGTCAGGGGGACTGTGTCTGTGTGGAGGATCAGGCCCGGTAGTAAGTGTGTCTGTGGAGCACATTCGTGTGGATCCACTGTTTGGAGCATGGATATCTTAACCTCTCATCACCCTTAGCAACAGTCAGGAATAGAGTTGATAGGTGGGAAATTGAGTTGCGAGAGGAGTTTCGGTTTCTGAGGGTCGACACAGTGCATTTGGAACAATGAAAGGATTGTGATGTTGGGGAAAGGATTGTGTAAACATACAATGTAAACAGTTGTTTTAAACAGGAGAAAGGGCTGGATGAAAATTATGGGGGAAAAAGTACCCCACCCACCATCATCATATTTGTTCATTTGGATTAAATTTAACACTTGCTCCCAACAAAAATAAATGGGGAAAGTGTATTTGTGGCACACTGAAACATCTGTGATACACACTGGAAACTGTAAATCCCAAGTTTTCCCAGTGAAACGTGCCAACGCTTACACCTGATTCCACGTCAGCTCTGCCCTTTCAGCGCTGCCCCTATCTTTCATCAAACTGAAGAAAACAAGAGTGTTGGCGACATCACTTGGCACTGATTATAACCAAGGAGCTCATATTATTCCAATTCAGATGCAAAAGGGGTTAGAGCCTAGATTTGAGCCGGGTCCTGGATCGTTAGCCTGTACTGTAACGGAACAAGGGGGAAAAAATTGCAAAAATAAGATCCAAATGTAAATAAAATGTACAAAATGACCGCTCCAAAAAGGGCAGAAAAAAATAAACCAAACAAAAACAAAATGAAATGTAACATACAAATGTAACAGACAAAACTACCTTGACATGTGCAAGTCTTCTACAACATGGTAATACTGCAAACTGCAACCCCCCCCCCTCCCACAAACAAAAAAAGGGGAAAAAACTAACAACACAAAACAATGACAACAAACAAGATTTAAAATAGATTCTGTATGGCTCCAGATAGCTTTGACTGTCCGCTCCAGACCCGAGGCCCCAACCATGTTAAGCAACAAAAAGAAGAGGAGATAAAATCACGCATCAGGAGTTCTCATTGCTCTCTCCCTTGGACTCATTCACAGTTTTCAAGTCTTTAGTGTTTAGTGTGTGTGTGTGAGTCTGGTGAACTAAGCATCCCCTTTCTAAGCTGATGGCAGCCAACAGAGAGAGCAGACAACACTCGAGAACCTCTAGAGAACACAAAAAAAAAAATACCGGTTTATAAAAGGATACTCTTTTCTACACAACCATGGGAACGTCTTAGCTTAGATTCTGGGATTATCGTACCTAGTATGTAGAACTGAAGAGTCAAGATTCCTGTGATTAAAGCAAATATTTGCCCCCCCCCCCCCCAACAATGCAGTTATACAAACACGCGCACATACACACCGTACACTTAGCGAGTATATGACAAAAAAGGGGAGTAGGAGTTCTGTAATAAAAACTAGACACATTCAGGAAGTGTGGGAATTGTTTCTGCTGGAATCGATTGAGAATCAGAGCCCTTATGTTTATGACGCTGCAATCAAATAGGCCTGTGTGTGTGTGTGTGTGTGTGTGTGCGCGTGTGAAAAGTTGCGTAAATAATCCTGTGATCCCAAGTCAACGCAAGTGAACGAAGAGACCAACAAGGTCTGTGGTGATAGTGTGAACCAAGTTGCAAGTAAGTAAAAAGTGTGTTTTCAAACCCTCCAAAGTCCAATGGGTTAGTCCAATGTGAGTGTGTGCGTGTTGTGATTGGATGAATGTGAGTATCCAGCCCATTCAAAAGGCAAGGAAATCTTCCATTAGAGCATGGTGGGGACACCAGGAAAAATGGTTCCCGAATTTAAAAAAAAGAAAAAGAAAAAGGAGAGGATTATTTATGTCCATCCACTCTTGAAGGACAGTCTGTGAGAGAGGAGAGGAGAAGTCAAACGGCTCCACTGAAGTGCTGAACACTCACAGGACAAAGAAAGAGACTGAGAGCAAACGGGAGAACAGAGCAGTGGTGCAGGTCCTTGTTCAGTAGTCAATGCAGCCAAAATAGTCACACTTCCATCCACACACACACACACACACACACACACAAACACATACACACACACACACACAGGGTACTCTGGTTAAGGCAGTGGTGGCAGGTGAGGCTGCAGTGAGGCCAGGGCTAGGAGAATCGGCGGTCAGGGCTCATGGCAGTGAAAGCTCCCATTACTGAGTCAATACTCCTCCTCCTCCTCCCCGTCTGTTTCCTCATCCCTCTCTCCTTTGCTCAGTCACACTATCTTCCTCAGCATCAGTCACTCAAATGACATCAGATTGGCTGGCACCTAGGAAAGGAGTGAGATGTGTAAACGTAGGGAACATTCAACAGTGTGTGTGTGTGTGTGTGTGTGGCACCATACCTGTTGCCTGTTGCTCTGACAGGCAGCACTCAGATGTTTAAACCAGAGCAGTGCGTTCATTCTGTTCCCTGCCTGGTACTTGTAGGTGTTACCTAGGAAACAGAGACAAAAACAGAGTGTGAGATGCCAGTTGTGCAGATCGTTTCCTCCTCCTTCCTCAACACTCTGGACGGACGAATTGAAGCCTCGTTCTAGATCAGCCAGTCCAATAAAAAAACAAATTCACAGCCCAGTGTGCAGCGGGAAAGGTTGAGTACCAGGGCAGCTGGTGTGTGTGTGTGTGTGTGTGTGTGTGCAAATGGCTGTGTATGAAGACAAAGAACGGCAGATATGACTAGCATGCAGTCCACAGCGAGGGTTACTGCTCGGTCAAACAGACACAATTGATGTGCATCTGTGTGTGAATATTAGAAGTCACCATTCACAAACCAATCTCCACTGACCTTGTTCACCTGTTCAAAACAATCGGCATTTTCAGAGACGTGACAATTTGCTTTTAAGGCCCTGTCCATACGTATACGGATATTTTTGAAAACGTAGTATTTTCTCTGCGTTTTGGCCTCCTGTCCACACGAAAACGGCGTTTTAGGTCACTGAAAACGGAGCTTTTGGAAAACGCCTCCCAAGGTGGAGATTTTTCAAAACTCTGTTTTCCTGTATTCGTGTGGACAGGGCCTAAGTGTTACATCATTTTCAGACTCCCTTTCTATTACAGTGGTCGAGTGTGTGTATGTGTGTGTGCGTGTTGTGTGTGTCTCAGTCTCACCGTGCTCAGAGTCGGTCAGCAGGAAGACATCAGGATGCTCGGGGTCGTCAGCCATCATGGCCATCAGACCCACCACACACACACTCTTACTGGACGTCGACTTGAACTGGGGCAGAGAGAAAGTGAAAACAACATTCATTCTCCTTCTCTTCACGATTGCCGCTAGCTGTGTGTAAACGCTCCTTTACTTAAAAGCTGAAACCACGGAGGTAGGAAATGATAAAGCAGGCTTCGGTGCATGTGTAACTTCTTGCGGTCTCGCCTGTGAGCGTCAATGTGCGCTCCACCAGGTTCTCATTAGCCTGTGAGTGACACACAGGGCTGCAGTGATGTCATGGGTCTCATTATTCAATGAGTGCTACCATCTGTCTGTCCCCCTGCTGCGCCAGCACCCCTCCACCCTCCTCCACATACACACACACAAATTACTGCATCTGCCCATCGACCCCTCCGCTCATTTGCATCCTGTTTATTCCTGTCCTCATTGTCCCCCTCTCCCAACACTGTAGCCCCCCGCTCCTTCTCTCCTCTTTCCTCCCCTCTCTGCTCTCCTCTGAGCTCCTGTACAGTTTCAATAAATGTTCCCCTGTCAAACTGATACAGTCCAAGCACTTTCACACACAAACACAGATGGAGGCAGATACACTGTGTACACTCCGCTAGTTTTTAGGGCAAAACAAATCCGATTCCACTCCCTGTAATTTTAGCTAAGCATACAGGACTTGTCTGCCCTCTTTGCTGTAATTTAATTTCTCTGGTCTTCATACCAGGAATGAAGAAACAGCTGAATATGAGCATGAGCCGAGACTGCATTTTGCCCTCGGTTCATTTTGTTATGCTACACTTTCAAAGCATGATTAAATGCTGGCTATCAGATGTCAACATCCGTCTCCTTACGCCCATAAAACTGAGCGCATTTTGAGGCTGTTTCCTGTAGTTGGTATGTTTCTGTTCTCACCCCTAACACACCGCTCTGCAGTTCACATGGAAGAAGACTGAAACCTGCATATTCAGGCGTCTCGGTGCGGTTATCTGGTGCGCACCCGAGCTTAAATGCCATTGTTTTCACCTGCCTACAAACCAAACTAAAGGTTAAGCTGCTCCAAACATGCACCCTTAGAAAAGGAGTTTCAGTTTGTTAAAAGGGGGTGGCGATGGACCGGTGTGTGTGTTTGTGTGCGAGTGTGTGTGCTACTTACGTGCTTTCTCTCAGTGCCCTTCAGGGACTTGGCAGGGTAGTAGTAGAGCTGAGTTCCACACAGAGCCACCCAGTACTTTGTCCAGGAAGCCACCTGGGGGGGACAAAGGTGACATCCAGTCACAACTGCACTACAGCCTGACTGGTCAATGCAATACTACAATACAGCTCTCATCAGCATATGACAAGCAGCTTCAAGTAAATAAATGCAAGAAGCCTTTTGTAAAGAAGTTGGTAAACATCTTCTAACAAGGATGCCAGCTCTACAGTGCGCTATCAGCAGGCTTTGAAGAGTAAACCGTGTGGGATGTTGTTTGTGGCTTTGTGTCTGGTTCAGTGCTGCATCACATACCTAGAAACCCACAACTGGGACAGATAAAGATACAAGAGAAGATTAGAAAGGCAGAGAGAGGGGATAAATAAAAGCAAGGGAGACCGCACGCCTGTTGATGGTTTGGGGAAGGAAAAAGGTTTTTCCAGTCCATGCTTGGTTGGACGGCTGGAGAGTGAATGTACTTTTCTAAATTAGCATCAAGTTCTACAGAAAGGGCTGAAAGCTTCTGAGACTAATACAAGGAAAATAATGAGAGTGAGGAGATGGGGGGAATGGAATGTGAAAGAAAGCAAGAGAGTTAAGTGAACAGCTAATTCATACTCCTTGTGTTAAGAGGTTTCCCCTGACTACACGGGCAGATCGGGGGAAAACTTTTGAGACCTCGTTACATCATCAAAAGAAGCTCATAAATCACCTACAGGATCACCTATGTCAGTCTTATGTAAGTTATGGTACCTACAATAAAGAGCTCCAGATTTGTTTCCAGCCAAAATGAAAATAGGGGAATCTCAGTGCAGAGTAGAAAAATGGCTTAGAGGCAAAAGGACAACATAAAGAAAGGGGACAGAAATACTGGCATCGTCAGAGAGGAAGACAATTAGAATTTGAGTAAAAGGCACGGACAGAAACAGAGGGAAGTGTGCGGGTTTATGAGTCTCCAAGGCCCACTTATGTTTTGGAGACGGCCTTTATTGCACGTCTGCTCTAGGACTCACCCCGTATACCTGGAGGTTTTCGTGTATGTACAGCACATGTGCACATGTACATGTACTGTAAGTATGTGTGTGTGTGTGTGTGTGTTTATTCTCACCGTGGGTTTCTTGCCCTCCTTGAGGACAGTCTTGCGTTTCAAGACCCCCTGGACTGTGACTGCTCCAGGATACAAGTGAACTGCAAGCTCTTCTGACTCAGCTGAGCTACAGTAGGACAGAGAATAACATTACACACTATATACACACACACACACACATACGCGCGCAGGCAAACATGCATATCCTCACGCACGCACACACACAGGATCAAAACATAGATGAAGTAGTAGTAGTAGTAGTAGTAGTAGTAGTATAGGCAGATGCAATCTGCAAAGCTCTCTTACTTATCAAAAAACTCTGCTTTAATTATGAAGGGTTTTCCACCACACCTATTTGGCCTGATTTGTATTTACAGAACTGAATTTCACAGATATAAATCTTTGCACTGCTATCTGCAGGGAGGAGAGCAGAGAGAGGCAAGGTGGTGTGCAGATTGTGTCTGTCTGGAGGATCAGAGCAGGAAGCCCAGTGCAGGAGCCCAGTGAAGCCTGGTGGAAAGAGAGACAGAGAGAGAGACAGGGAGAGAGAGAGAGAGAGAAAGAGAGACAGAAGGGAGACCCAGCCCTAACCGCAAGGGACGTCTCATATGGGACGTCCATGAGAACTGGCTACAATCATACATAATAATCCTGAGAGTCTGTTCCTCTCTACCTTAGGAATGAGGATGCAACAGTTTGTTTCCAGTAACACATGGAGCTCAATGTGACTATGGAAACTCACTTTTAGCTCCAAGCGATGAAATATCTTGGAAACCTATCAGAAGAACTCTAGGTCGACTGTAAGCTCAATATGTGTGTGTGTGTGTGTGCGAGCGTGCGTATGTGTGTGTGTGTGTGAGGGCACACGCATGCACATGTCTGAGAAAGCAAGAGCCGGATGATAGACTGATGGTTGGCAGCATGAGAGCAAAGAGAGAGAATCATAACCCCCGAGCCACAGCAGACCCTTCACCCAACACATGATTTCACCCGCGCACACTCACACACACACCTTCCCACCACCTGATTATCCCGCCGCTACACACACTCTAAGCACCGGCACACAGTGGCCCCTGGCAGGGGCAGAGGGGCATGGAGGGAGGCTGAGAGAGGGTTTGGTTCGTGTCAGGTTCGTTCGGGTCGGGATTTGTATACCTGCTGGGCCTCAGGACTCCTCTGTAGGGGATGCGGGCCACGCGGGTCACTGGGCCCAGAGAGTGATAGAACCGAGTCCTGTTCAGAATAGGATAGGATAGGGGGCACGGAACACTGTTAAGGTTGTGCGGGTGTTTCTTTTGGTTTTTTTTGTCAAATTACATGGGTTAGGGTTGGATGAAGGAGTGGTCATCTGGCACTGTTAGAAGAGTTACTGATGGGTTTGTGGTTACAGAATTGTTAAAGGATTTAGAAGATTGAGGTTTTGGAAAGGAGGTTAAGATGAGTTTCAGGCCTGTCGGTTTCTGGGCCAGGACCATGTTTGTTTCAGGACTAGTGAGTGTGGCACCACACAATTATTGGCACACTGGGACTACTGGTTAGGGGATTCAGCTGTCAAGCGCACACAGTTGTTAATACATTTCACGTTTTCTAAGGAGCGTCTTTTATATCTTTGCTAAAGGCTGAGAAGAGCAGTGGAGGGATGAGGCATGACGGCCTTGGCTGCAAGGCTAAAAGCAATGCTGCTCATGGCATGTGTACATGTTTGAAAGACACATCATTTTGCGTAGCTGTATTTTGAGGCCAGAGCTTCACACACCATTCAATCACAACAGGGGTGGGGCTACTTTACCATCGACTTTTTGTATGTGGATGTTATCAGAAAGCACCAATGACATGTATTAGCCTTACCTCTCGAAAGCTGGCCAAGACATCTCCTCGCTGAGCTCAGAGCCCTCACTGCTCCCTGCACACAAAGATACAAATAATCATGTCAAATGCAGTGTGCATGATGGTAAATACAGATTGTGCACCGCGTTCATTATGCATGTGCCTTACCGAGTGAGATACCACTAGACAGAGTGGAGCTCTCTGCTTGTCCTCTGGTGGGAGTGTGGCTCTCCATGACGCTGTCGTCCAACAGATGGCGAGAACCGGCATTGGGGAACGTAGCACTTTTAAACTCTACTGTATTCATCTTATGGATAAAACTGTGTAGACATAGAGTACAGCAGTGACAGAGAGAAACAGAGGGGAAAAGAGAGAGAGAGAAAAAGAGAGGGGTTAATATTTTTGCTTTATGAGGATATGCATTTTTTTAAATGTTTTTTAGTCCATCTTGTGCCTTTTCCTCCATAAGACTACATAGTATAAAACGAAGCATTCCCAAATCCCTAATGAGCGCCTGACTGT
Source organism: Centroberyx gerrardi (assembly GCF_048128805.1). Taxonomy (NCBI): domain Eukaryota; kingdom Metazoa; phylum Chordata; class Actinopteri; order Beryciformes; family Berycidae; genus Centroberyx; species Centroberyx gerrardi. The sequence goes on along the minus strand of NC_136005.1, from coordinate 15,351,360 downwards.
AACTGACTTGTAGCCCAGGCTGTGGCACTTTCTGTGTCCATAGGGCAGCAGGTTCCTGGGGGAGGGGGGTGTGGCCGGGACTTTGGTTCCTTCAGCTGCTACCGTACCCTTACGGCCGCAGAGAGGAGATGCCGACGCTTCCTGGCCTATAGGTAGCAACGGGAGGGAAGGACAGAGTTACGGACCGAGAAGGGTAGAGAGTGATGAAGAGATGATGCACAGGTTTAATTTGACGTCTAAAACACATTTGAGACTACTAGAATAACTCACCGACAAGGTCCTCTTTGGAGGCATTAGCTCGTGGTGTGCTGGTGGCTGGCTCAATCTTCAGTGACAACCTGGATAAAGAATGTTACTCAATCCATCAACTTGAACTCATCTTCAATTAATTTTTCAGCGTTTTTTTAGGTAACGTAGATGCGCACTGCATGCCACAAACAATAAAATGAGAAACAGGATCAAAAACCTATTTCCAATTTTCTTGGCAGGAAGATGCTCCTGTGACTAAAGCAGCAATGATGAGGCAACGTCTTGAGCATTGGTACCCATTAGAGTGGCCAAAAAGTTGCTCTTTGTATCACTGCTTTTACATCAGTCCCTGAGCACTCTATGCACCATGACATAACTTCAAAACAACAAAGTTTTGTCTTACTTGTAGTTGTCGTCCTCCACAAACTTCTGCAGCTCCTCAATATACCTGACTGAGTTGAGATACTTCTGGACATGAGGCAACACTGGTATATCTGAGACATATGGGAAGACAATGAGAGGCATTAGTGTGTGTATGCGTGTGTGCGTGTGTGTGTGTGTGTGTGTGTGTGTGTGTGTGCCAACTTCTTCTGAAAAACTAAGTTAACAAAAAGGGCACTTTTAGTTTTTCGAATTGCCCATAAAAAGGTAAAATGATTCGCATCTGACATTTCACTAAAAACAGAGATAAAACAGCTCCCATAACTAATAGTCAACATATCAGTAATAAAAGTTAATTTCTGTAATTACATTAAGAAAAAATTCTCAATACATCCAGCAACTGATAAAAATATTGAGGAAAAAAAAAGCAAAAAAACAAACAAACGTGTGTGTGATCTCATGTAGCCAAAACTCCTGGTTTCACAAGACATCTAGGCCATAAATCAGGTCTGGAGTGTGTATATTAGTAATAACAACATGACACCTTGTTGGTATTGAGTGTCTGCCTCCAGTTGAGTATCTCAACCCACTTTGAATGTGTGACTGTGTGTGTGTGTGTGTGTGCATGTGTGTGTGTGCGCGTGTGTGTGTGTGTGTGTGTGTCTAATCTCACCGTAGGTACAGGATCTCTGCAGGTCTGATATGATCCTGAGAATGTTGTTCATCAGGTTGGATCTCTGCTCGTTCTCCAGTATGCTGCCGGTGGAGGGGTAGGCTGAGTCTATGTACGTCAGATCGGACAGGTACATACCTACAGTAAAGACGCAAGCAGAGAAAGAAATATGTTTGATTAAACCAGTAGAAGTGCACAGCCCTCCTCCCCCATGCTACCCTATCACCCTGCAGCGGGTCAAAAGGCCCAAGTGCAAGCCAAGTGAGGACAGAGCGCATCTGCCAGAGGTGTTATTTCAAACACCAATAGGGAATACAAGGCCATTCCAGACCACATACAGAGAGCTTGGCTCAATAGAAAGCAAACACATGTAGACACAAACAAGTTTGGACATCATGTTGTAATAGGCCAGATTTGGTTGGACGCACGCTGATGTGCGAGTGCCATGCAGCTGTGGGTCTCTTGGTGTGAAGGATCAGGGGTAATTACAGCCTGGTTGTTTGATATCACATTAGCCAAAACAGACAGGAATTAAAACCCTGCACAAACTCTCTCATTTTAATACATTTAACTCCGGTTTCAAACAGATTTTATTTGCTCAAATTAATGCTGAGTTATGTTGACCTAGTCTTGTGTTGATGGCATATCTTCCATATCAGCCACATCTCTCTCCCTCTCTATCCCTACTTCATTTCTCATTTTTGCTCTCTCTATCTCTCCCTTGCCTCTCTCTGGCAGGCTTGGAGCAGAGCTCAGATTCTTAGACTCTCATTACATAAATATTAACATTAGGAGACAAACCCAGGAGCAGCTTCTCACCATTCTGGAAAGTGAGATTAACAAGCTTCAAAAGTGAACTGTTGGAGTGCCTTTCCTTCCATTCTCCCTTTCCTCCTCTTCCTCTTGCTCAATGCATCTTTCACATGCCAGAGTCGAGAGCGAGCGCAGATGTGAGAGAAGTTATCACACATTAGACAACATGACACCCACACCCCCTTTCTTGGAAAAACCTGTGTTATACTCACAGGAGCGTGCACGTACGCACACATTTGCAACAGCCTGTAGTCAAATAGTCCAAATACACATGTACAAATAAGTACTTTGACACCACAGCTACAGGACCAGCCCCAAAAGATAAGGGTCAAACCTCTTCTTCAGGATGCCATACACAACACCATCTGATTAGAACCAGAGAGAGAGAAAGAGAGAGAGAGAGAGAGAGGGGCTGAGAGCCAAAGGAGCAGTTTACAAGGTTATGGAGACACAGCTGTGAGGGAGGGAGTGAGAGTTGGGGAGAAAAAGAGGAAGAGGGGGATACCGGAGGCTTAACTGCTATAGCTGCTCATCTCAGAGCATGTCAACGGATAACAGCGTTTAGTCATGCAGGACTCCATCCTGCCTGGAACACACACACACACACACACACACACACACAGATGCATGTTCAGGGAAACAGGGCACAGAGCCACTTTGCATGTGTTTACATGTGTATGTCTGCACATGTGTGAAGAGACTATGAAGATCAAATCTGAAACCTGAGGGAATAATTGTGGTCACTAAGTATGGGGAATGTCTCCTCCTCTGTCTCCTTCTCTTTGTTAGATACCTATCAGGCTAATGGAGATTGTTAAAATATTTCAGGAAAAAAAAACTCATTTTTTTCTGTGATCCCAAAAGGCTCCCAACAGGATAAGAGCTTTGTTCAAGTCTCACACGCCTAGACACATTAAACTAAATGACAGAGCCATGGTAGGGGGCAAGCAGAGCAAGGAAAGACGACCAGGCGAGCTCAGACTACACCTGGAGCTAGGATTTCTCTCCAATAGCACCACAAATCAGTTTTATCTGCCTGCCTTTCTCTCCTGCTCTCACTTCCCCAGCTGAATCCCAGCAGGAAGCTGTTCTGAGACCTCAACAGCATTACAATCAGCCCTTCCCATTACAGAGGGAGAAAGCGAGCGAGAGGGGGGTTGGGGGTTGTTACAGGGGCCTTGATCAAAGTATGAAGGAATAAGGGGGTCAAAGCAGCTTGTACCCGTGCTCCAGACTCAACACAAACACCCCTGAATTCAAGCAGGTCATGTTTCCTCTCACTCATTTCTCTTTCTTCTTTATTAGAACCACGAAGGCCATTGTTGAGGATGGGAAACTCAGTGAGGAGGTTCTGTTATTCTCTCTTTTTCTTTCATTCTGTCTTTTTTTCCATCAGACTGACATCAGAGGTAGGCTGGGCCACTCCGAAAAAAGGGAGAGAGAGAGAAAAAACAGCAATCTCCAACTCCCACACCCTCATCCCCCTTCTCCTCCCCTCTCTTCCTCCTTCCCTCCCTCTTCTCGTCTCCCCATCCTTTGTGAAAAACTCAAGGCATCAGTCACCAGAGCTCAGTCTGTTGAAGTGGCCGGCTTTTGAACCATGCCCCTGCCTCAGCCCCAGCCCAGCTGAGCCCACAGAGAGGAGCACGTCTTTGGGCAGGAGGCCTTGACAGCAGGCCTTAGACTCTGGGACTCTAGGACCAGCAGGCTGATCTCCAGCACCGGGACAGAGGGACTCGGTGAGAGAGAGCGCCCCAGGGAGGAGGTAGCAGACTGGGACAGAGAGAGAGAGATGAGTCCTGAGCACTGCAGCTCAGTGAAGACACAATACAACACACACGTGAAACTATAACTGCAGGAGACACACTCACACCACTGGTAGCAGAAAGGTAAGCAGCTGTATGCTGCACAAGTTTGTTCTTTATCCCAAGTTTGTTCTTGGTGTGTGTGTGTGTGTGTGTGCGTGTGCGCGTGTGTGTGTGTGACAAAGTGTATGTAGAGTTGTAGAAGCTTTGCCAAAGACAACAATGTTGAAATGTGTAAGCTTGTTATAGTCTTTAACAATCAAGTGAGCATTATGTATTAGAAGAATATTGTTGCAGTCCACTCTTGGGAGTTGCTGTCTTCCTACAATGTGGAATTCTTCACTTAAGTTTTCCCTTTTGAACAAGCACTCCTATCCCAGAAAAGGCTGTTTGGTTGCACCGGCACACTATCACAAAAATAGACCTGTGTGTGTATGTGTGTGTGTGTGTGAGTGAGCAGCTGCGAGAGCTCTGGCTGAGAGGTTGGAGAGGTTAGGACGTTTCGTGACTGGAGGCTCCGGCTGCAGACAGAAACATTTAGCAACGCTTCTTTGGCTTTCCTCTGGAGACTGCGGACTGGCATATACTGTGTACAGCATGCTGGGGGAATTGTATCATATGTATACATTGTACAGATGTATATAATGTGACCTGTGTGAGACCTGTGTGAGGTGTGTAATAGGTGTATAGAATGACGTCTGAAGTTTGTGTAGGCACCACCAGTGTGTAGGGCCATATAATTGACACAGGTTATGTGATAAGCAAATCCAATAGGGCAATATGAAAAAACAACACGAAAAAAAGTAATTGTCAGTGGTGCCTCAGTAGGTTCTTCTAGATGCGAGTGGGAGAAACATCCCAACTCTACTCTCCAACTTTACCCATCTTTACGTTCTTCATGTGAAATTTAAAACGGAGCCCTACCTGCAGGTGGAATTACAACGAGCTTTTCACTGAGGAAATGTAGTGAAGATGTTATCTTTTTTAACAGAAAGCATAGTTCTGTTGTTTCTGAAGAGAGACAGAGAGGTAAAGAAAGAGAAAAAAGAGAGAGAGACAGACAGAAAAATGACGAGGAAGAAAGAAAACTAGGACAACATCAGAGCCAAGCAGAGCATTCCAGCAAAACACTTGAGGGAGTCTGATCTGATCAGATGGAGAGATTTGAGATCTGGAGCCAGCTTTGTTTATTTTCCTTGGCTTTGGGTTTCCTAATACAGCACCGTCCCAGTCTGGCCGCTACAGGGGTTGAGGAATGGAGCTGAATTAACCTGCTGGAATCGGGGTTAAATCAATAATATCGAACGTAATGAGGTGGTGACATGTCACTCGGCAAATGTTACAGATGGAGTTCACTAGCTCGTTCATGAAATGCACACACGCACACGCATGCACACACACACACACACACACACACACAGAAAATATGCTGTGTTTTGTGGAATCATCAATAGGAACCGGGCTATTTCTTATAGAATAAAAGTCCCATTCATGGACTTCCTGTTTGAACAAAAAACAAAACTGATGATACAATGTAATTCGACTCTAACCACATCCTCCTGTAGCAAATGTGCCACCAGTCACTTGGCCCCACCAGTCACAACCTTGCCATGATACTGAAAGCTTTGAACGCTAATGATATCAATCTGCTGCACTTTGGTATCACCACTCACAATTATGTTCAAATGTTTTCACTTACGCTCCGGTCCATTGGTGGGATCTCTGGAAAATACTCGCTACAAAGCCACATCTGTGAATACTGTAAGCGACCAGGGGAGAGAGGACAGAGCCGGGTGTATGTGCACACACACACACACACACACACACACACACACACACACACAGATATGCATGTCTTCAAAAACCCTAAGGCTGAGGTAAAAGACAAGTGAGGGTACAGCGAAAGGCTAAGAAAACATTTCGTGAGCCTGTGTTTTTTTTTCATAGGAGCGATAAATCATAATTTAAATACTCCAATAACTCATCCTGGAAAAGAAGCAAGAGCGCTAAAAAGAGAGAGAGAAAGAGAAGAGAAGGCAGGAGCGGCTTTCTGAGAAATATCCAGAACATTCCGTGCTGGAGCTGCGGCGCTCGGCTTCACCTGAAAACTCGTGTGTACGGGGAGGAAGCTTTAAATGGGTCGTTACTATCCATCCATACATACACTAACCATTCTCTTAACCCTCACCTCGAACCATAAATCACAGCTGAAAACGTGTTTGATGTCTCTCCTAATAAAAGTTTTTAGTGCTCCCTGGACAAGCCAATAAATAGCTATCAGGCAGTATGGACTGGTAGCGGACTGTCAGAAGCCTTTAACTGCTGCCCTCCTCCAGCCGCCCTGTCACAGGCTGTGTTGTAACCCAGCAGGAGATTGATAGCTCGCTCAGCCCGCATCAGCCAACTGTGGTCCTGAGCCGTGGGGCACAGGGCCAATCATATCTTACTACTTTAACCGGAGGGTGTGTGTCTCTCCTTGACAAACACACATCTCTAGGGACAGCCCAGCTCTGATCTTATCACTACCGCAGAGCCCGATATAGAAACAGACGCACAGATACACACACATCGAAACGCGGAGGTGTCCAACAACACAGCTCTCGCACTGCTGACCACATGCGGTTAAAGCCGACCGCAGCTACAGCAGGGAACTCACACACACTCTCTGATACGTTTTATCTCTCTGAACACAAACCTGTATTATGGGCCACAGGGCGGCCTGCAGCACTAGTAATGGATGGGGTGAGGAGCAACAAGAGGAGAAGTTAAACTGAAACAACTGCGGGAAGAAGAAAGAGAGAGAGGGGTTGGAACAAGATTGGAAGAAAAGTCTTGTTTATGGCTGTACTGTGAAGCTCATTTAGACTCTCACTAATGAGAACTTGGACACAGTTGAATGGACAGGTCACCGTAGGGAGAAATAGGTCAGCCAGAAGGTAGGGGCAAACAGACAAGAGAAGCAGAGGCACATAACTAACCAGAGTCAGTGGGCACTGTGCGTGTGTGTGTGTGTGTGTGTGTGTGTGTGTGTGTGTATGCATGACACAAGTGCGAATGCATGTGTTCTTCCTTGTTGGTTCAGCTAATAGAAAGCATGTGCAGTCTTCGGCTGAGGCGTGACTCAGAGCAGAAATAACAACATTAAAAAGCACGAGTGGCTACAGGTCTTCTCCTAAACCGCAAAATACACATTATTCAGCCAAACTCCATAAACGCTGAAATACACTTTAATTCGCCTTCCTCCTGGCTCTCCTCTCTCCCCTGTCCCTCCTCCAGCTCTCTGCTAACGAAACTAAATGAAACCTAAGCAGAGGCAAGTGGCTCATATAAAGTTAACCAAAGTGTCGCTTTACCAGTTTAACTCAATCAGAGAGAAAACCCACCTGAACAGGATAAATTGCAGCTAATCCACCAACCACAATAATAAATCACTGAGGTGGACGTTGGCTGAAGATGCTGGAAACTACTGGGATTGTTTTGTTCCGCGAGAAAGCATATTATGTATGCGTGCGTGTGCGTGTGTCTATGCGTGCGCAAGATGGGTGTGTAAGCAAAGAGGAGGTTGTGTTCGGGGTGAGGGGCAGGCTGCAGGAGGGAGGGGGGGGCAGTGTGATGGGGTGATGGAGGCGGGTGTTGGGAGAGTTGAGAGTCTTTATCTTGAGTATGTATGACAGAAAGAGAAGGGAGGCCTTGTATGAACTCTGTCCCCCAGGATACCTCTCAGCTCAACAACAGCAACATGTGACGCTCGCATGTTTGTGCATTCGTGTGTGAGAGTGTGTGTGTGTGTGTGTGTGTGTGTGTGTGTGTGTGTGTGTATATGGGTGAGCAAAGAGAGGGAGAGGAGGTGCCCCCTTTTCCACAAAGACCGATTGATTGCGGGGTTTGTGGAAGCAGGGAGTTTGCTGGGTTTGGGGGGGTGCTAAGAGGATGGGTGGGGCTGCACCCTAATCCCACACACTCACAGAGACCCCCACATGTAGACCTCTGACCCGAACATCAGCCCACATGTTTAGAGTTTCACTACAGAAGAAGCAAAACAGATGGGGGCCAGGGGGGCCGTGGGGGTTTGGGGGCTCCCTCCCCGGTAATATACATCATGGAGGAGGAGGAGCGCTCAGTAGCTGGGAAGCAGGAGGAGGGAATCACTTCAGGGGGTTTTATTGGGTCGGTTGTATTCTAACCACAGGCCCATGTCTTCCTAATTCAAACCGCTTATTACAGCACAACTCCCCCCCCTTCATTCTTAAATCCTGGAGGAAGGCTCCAGTCCCAATTACAGTTATAGTGCGTTAGACTGTCTTACGTCATAGATGTGGAGAAAATGCTATTCTGGCGCTTTGTATTCGCCTTGATTTCCCCCTCTTTGAATTTTCCTACATCACCAGTTCAAAGCGGAGCAACATATCACACAACATCACTCACACTGCACCTCGGGGTGTTTTTGTTCTGTTCCATTGTGTTATCAGTATTTAATCATCGTTTTCCTGCTGTCGTCACCCATCGCGTGCCTGACCGTCCTGGAACGGGGAATCCCTCTCTGTGTAGTCCTTCCCAAGGTTATTCCTTTCTTTTTTTCCCCCTAATGTGGTTTTCTAATGAGTTTTTCATTGTTCTCATTGAGGGTCAAGGTTGAGTCACTTTCATTTTCATTTATTGTTTCATAATCTGGGCATTGGGAAGCCCATTAAGACTACATCTGTGATTAAGTGCTATACAAATAAACCTAACTTTACTAATGAGGCTGTGTTGCATGTTTTCCAGTTGCCTTTACCTGTAAATCCCCCGGTCCTCGATAACCTCACATCCTGACTAATTTTTCCCTCTGATTTTCATTCCACCCTTATTCCAAACTGTTGAAATGTTTCCTAGTCTGTCAGTTCTTCTCTATTTGCCTGATTGGCTCTGTCACTAATTGTTAACATGTTTCAGCAAGCACGTGAGAATGAGTCAATTTGTGTCTATGCGAGACGGAGTGTGTGAGTGGTCATGTAATGCAGCTCCACTGACAAACAGAGTGGCTGTTGATGTCATCTATAGATGAAAGGCTGGAAGGGACTCGGTAAACAGCCGGAGACAAACAGTAGAGCTGGTTGAACTCCATGTTGTCATGTAAAGCTTTGCTGCTGTTTATCGTAGCGGGTCCCACGTCTCTTTTCCAAGTCCAAGCCCTCTCCTCTCCTTCACTCATCCCCCTTTCTTCTCTCCCTTCTTTCTCCCCTCCGCTCTTTCTTCTGACCAGTGATGGATGTGTTGTGTGTTTCGGGGCAATTTTGGCCTCGTTGTGGGAAAGTCTGAGGGCCAGATGGGAGGTTGGAAGCTGGGGTTTTAGAGGCTGGGAAATACATTGGCTACGAAAATATAAATACATTTCGTCCAAATCTTTCTCCCCTGCTTGTAGCACTGCAATCCATCAGGCTAGAGACTGACACATCAGAATTGGTGAATCACTGTTGGAGAGACACTGTGACAAGGAGCTTTGAAGCCCACAGAACTCTGTCAAAACATAGATACTCCTGGGCTCATATCACAAAACGAATATTGTGTTCGGTGAGGGTTTTTGCTACATACAGAGTAACCTAAAGCCACAAGACTGACATATGGCTGACGTGCTATGGTAACAATCAACATTCATTATGCTGTTAACCAGAGGCTAAACCAATTTTTCCCATGTCGAGCGGTAACTTAAACACTTCTCTTCCTTAATGAGCTCTCCGGTCATTTCCTCTCTTGCTCATGGTCATCTGTCAGAGCTCACAGACAGGCACAGGGAATTATTCTGTCTTCTACTCAGGTACAGTGTTAATGACCGTTAATAAACAACATCAGCCCCAAACAACAGCAAACAGAGGGAGACGGAAACCAAAGTTTCCCAGCCACATGCACACCTCCAGTGAGTCAGCATGTGAGCGTGTGGTGAACTAACTTTGCCAAGGCAAGCCAAACCAAATCTAAAATAGTTACTCAGCTGTGGGCTGCATAAAGGGAACCGACAAAAAAGGAGTGCACGCTGAGCTCATACTCTCAGTGTGCAGAGCCAGGGGCATAGGTGATATGTGACAGCACTCTGTGTGTGTCTGTGTGGGAAAAAATGTGTGTGTGTGTGTGCGGCTATCTTGCTGTGTTGGTTATTGTAGCAGTCTAAAGCGCTGTCATCCTGGCACTGTGGTCCTTTATTATTATTATTACAGAAATCACCCGAAGCCTCATAAAATAGTCAGCTCTCCTGTCCAAGCCAAGGAGCCGTGTGTTGTAAGAACTGGCAGAGCTGTGCATCTCAAACAGGAGAGCTGTCAACTTGGTCTAATGAGACAGATCTAACAAACAACAGCAGCCGCAGGATATACAGTCTAGCCAGAGCTGCGCAATTGCAGGAAAATGTGGTACATTTGAAAAAATATATATATATAAAAAAAATCTCAATTTGTCTTAGGTTGAAGGGGTCTATATACAGTGATGTGACTCGTTTCATCACACGATTCCCTGCTGGATGAAAGACAGTGGCTCTGTGTGCAATAACAAGAGCAAAGTAGGTGAGATACACATAAATAACTGTCTTTTCAATCAGCGTGTAAATTAATCAGAGAGAGAGAGAGAGAGAAAGAGAGAGAAAGAGAGAGAAAGAGAGAGAGAGAGAGAGAGAGAGAGAGAGAGAGAGAGAGAGAGAGAGAGACAGAGACAGAGACAGAGACAGAGACAGAGACAGAGAGAGAAAGAGAAAGAGAAAGAGAAAGAGAGTTAAAAGGCCATGGTCATATGTCTCCTGACTATTAATAACCATTAGTGAGGTGAGCACCCAGCGGTGCACTTAGGAAGACTTATGAAGCTAATACTGTTTCCATCATGTAAGGCGGGCTGGGAGAGGTCTGCTGCCAGCCTGTTATCCCATACAATCTCTCCACTGGCTCCACTTGGAGATGTTGCCACATCTGTTATAGCACACAAGAGTTGTTTATCAGAGAGTCCGAGCCAATAGCACATTTCTTGTTTGATTTTACAAGGGGGAAAGGGAAAAAGAGTGTTGTAATTTCTCTAATTCACAACATTTGCAGTCTATGGCTTTCATATCTCGTTGCTGTCTGCTGTCAAGGTGAATTAGCTGTAGCCTAAAAGGACCTGGAAAGAAAGAGGGGATGAAAGGCAAAAGAGCGAGAGGGAGAAGGAAGGAAAGAGGAAGAAAAGTATTCAAAAGGGAAGAGAAGGGTGCCGAGGCGAGGAGGAGGGAGCGTACGCAGAGAAGAGAGTAATCAAATGGAAAGAAAGAGGCAGAGGAAAGAGTGCACATCCGTCGAGAGTGAAAAGGGGAACGGGAATATTTCATCTATGGGAGAGGCTCTGTCTCATGCGCTAAGTTATGTTCATGAGGCCGGGCCAAGGAGGAAAAAAGGGCCATGACCCACTTTCTACCACTATTACTCTCTTTCTCTTTATTTCACTACTCTCTGTTCTATCCATCTCAGCTCTCTGCACTTTATTTCAGCCCTACAGCCTGTCACTCCTCATCTCCTTCCCTCCCGCTTTCTCTCGGTGCGTAATACCTGTAGCCGCTCACACAGGTCAGTGCCCTTCTGTGTTCTGATTGATCTGACTGATGCTTCCAACTGGGTTTGCTCTTTTACACAAAGTGACTTTTCTCTGCAGTACGTCACAATGCATCTCCAGCAAAATACTGCTCACACGTGTGCATGCACATTGCACAGTCATGTCAAGACACACTCACCCACAAATACTTGTGCACATCACACAGTATTATTACATACAGTGCATATGACTGAAATTTGCAGTATTGATACAAACTCTACAGTGTATCTTTTTAGTATTGTATTACATGATTACAGGCATTATAGGAATATGGATTACGAGACAAACTGAACCCAAAAGCTGACTCCTCTTTTCACACGTTTGTGTGCTGCAGTGCAATTCATTTGTATTAACTTGTAATAACATGAAACATACACACTGGAAATGCACCAACTGTTTCTGCTCCAGTAAGGTAAACTTAAATATACAATGGTAAACAGGCTCAGTTTGGCAGATTTAACTACAGTCTGTTGGAAAACATGAGGTATCTAGACAGGTGTGTGTTAATATGTTCTGCTACAACAGTATTATTTTAGTAATGAATGGCAAAGCTTACAGATGTTATTTTTATTGCTTTCATGTCACTGCTTTTTGTTTTTTAATCAAAAATGTGCCACATTGGCCTTGACATCTGCTGGTTCTGGCTTAATGGTGCCAGCCATTACTGTTGAACAGATGTGGTTTGGTCAGGTGGGGCTGCTGCACTTCTCAAAGCCACAGTGAAATGATCAGCACAGTGACATCTGCAGGAGCAGAGGTCTGTATGACAGAAAAATGAAATCTGCTCCTCTGTAAAATAAGTATCAATATCATGACTTATAGAATCCATTCTGAATCCAAAAAACCCCGGTAAAATACAATACCAATGTATGGATGTACTGATATTTTCACCCAGCCCTAGAACATGAACACACATGTGCACACACAGCTTTACTTCCAGAGGTGAGCAGGTTATGTTTGCTGCTCCACAGGCTTTTCCCCCCACAGCCCTTTAGCAGCGGTTAGTTTTAGGTTTGTTGAGGTAGAGGCAGAGCCCCTCTGCCTGCTCGGAGGCCACACTGTAAACCCTTCTGCCTCCACAACACACTCCTGACCTCTCTATGTACCCTGGAATGTCTTTCATGTGCCGTTGTTCCATGAAAGAGACCGGGCCCCTCATACTCAGAACCCCCCCAAAGGAAATCAGACTCAGGAAGATGGGAAAGGAGAGAGAGAGAGAGAGAGAGAGAGAGAGAGAGAGAGAGAGAGAGAGAGAGAGAGAGAGAGAGAGAGAGAGAGAGAGAGAGAGAGAGAGAGAGAGAGAGAGAGAGAGAGAGAGAGAGAGAGAGAGAGAGACACAAGGACAGGGAGACAGCAAGACAGCGAGAGAGGAAAGAGAACGAGGGGAAAAAGTAAGTGAAGGACGATAAGAAAGAGATGGAAAATCAGAGGAGCGACAGTTGATGGATGAGCTGTAATGCTGACTGTCCTGTTCATGCTCCCTGAGCTCTAGTGGAGTCGGTCTCAGAGGGAGGCTGAGGATAATGGTGAATATGGACGCGCAGCTACAGTAGACAGCCATTCATAGACTGGAAGAGAAGCAGTACTCAGGCACTGCTGCTGCTGCTGATGCTGCTGCTGCTAAAGTCATTAGCAGCTCTCACTCAGGTCAGCAAGGATACAGTACCTGGTTACGCTGTCAGAGACGTCTGCTGTTGGAAAAACACACATGCATATGGCCATGGAAATGAATAACGTCTCTGGATAGCCATGCGCACAGCTATTCAATCATACAGATGGACACACACACACACACTTACACATACCAGCAAGTGCGCGCACACACATAAGAGATGTGTAATACTAGCTGAAATGCTGTCCCCTCTCGACATTGGTCCAAGTGACAGAATTGCCAGAATTCCTGAGGAACCACAATGGCGTCATATGGGAGACACACGGGGCCCCGAGTTACAGGGTGGAGGTATGGCTTAATGATGTGGCACTGAGTAAAGACTGAGTGTGAGGAGTGATGGGGTGGATTAGGAGGGCTAGACACAGTCTTGGCCTCGCACAAGGCCCAGGCCAGGGTGTTAAATGGAGCAGTGTGTTTGTGTGTATGGGTATGTGTATGTGTGTGTGTATGTGCATTGATGAGAAGCAGGCCTGGAATCAGCAGAGACAAGGGAGCAAAGTCCTTGCATGGTAAAATGACATATTCTGTTTTCTTGCTTGTATCTAGCGCCCCTGTAGTCCCTGTGTGTCTGCGTGTTTGTAAAACATTTCAAAAGCACAAGACAAATACATACAAATCTTCTACTGAATATCCCTGTTTATGTGGATATCTGGAGCCATGTGGTGCAGCGGGCCGTGTGCTTACTAAACCTGTCCCACAGGAAGCTGCACAGGCATTAGGGTTGAGGGGTGCATTGTGCTGCTGGGCAACACTGATGTACAGGTTAGTGAGGTCAGATCTTGGAGCAGGGAGGGAGGTCTTTAATCAAACAGAACAACCCTCTTGCAGTACATAGTGCAAGAGCACGGGGGACTGCTAAAGAAAAGGATAATCTTGTTCTGAGAGTAGAGATGAATTAAGCTAGAGAAAAGGCAAACACAAAGATAAAGGACAGCCAGCAGCCATGTATCAGACTGCTTGTAGGGGGGAAACCCACTGGACCTCAGAGCAATGGGGCGTCAGCTGGGGAATTAACTGAGACAGAAAGCAGACCTCGTCCTGCTGGCTGGACAGAAAATGTTTTCTCTTTCACTCTCCACACACACACACACCACTATGTGAAACAGTGATCTGATAGCCCCTCTACCGCACACTGGGCAAGCACATTCTAAACAATTACTCATTGCCTGTGTGTATTTGAAAAAGTGTCAGAAATCCCTTTACATCAAAATCGCATGGTAGATTATATTAAACAATTTCTTCTGCTCTGGAAAAACATACAATAAACTCGTCTGGCACCTCTGCTGTTTACATTCCCTTTATTACCATTTGGAAACAAACAAGCAGTTGTTTCCGAGTGTTAACTCCAGGGTCTTGTTTGCTTGCAGGGGGGTCTGGAGGGTCTCGGAGGAAACACCAGCAGCCATCCATCCATCCATAAAGCCAGCCAGTCAGCCAGACAACAGCAATGCAGGGGCTGATGTGGAGCCTGTGCGCCCTGCTCTGTCTCTCTCTCTGGGGGCAAAGCTACTGCAGGAGCTCCAGGGAGGCCCGGAGGACCAAAGAGCATTCGCTCCACAGGACCAAAAGAGCTCCCTTGGACCCTGATGCCAAAAAGTGTTCCTACACCTTCCTGGTGCCTGAGCAGAGGATCACAGGTGATCAATGGACAACTTTTTTTGTAATACACTTTCAGTTCTATGTCATATGGTTGTCTTCGTCTCTCATGGATAACTAGTCTTTATGCCTTGCTCTTCCAAAACACAAAATAGATTCTTCTTTTCATGAGTCACTTTGTAAATAATTAATTTCTGTTATCAGGTCCAATCTGTGCCAGCGCCACAGGCCCCGAGCCAGACAAGGACAGAGTGACTCGCATGGACATTGCAGACGTGCGGGAGGTGCTCAGCAAGCAGCGGCGTGAGATTGAGACGCTGCAGCTAGTGGTGGACGTGGACGGTAACCTGGTGAACGAGATGAAGCTGCTGCGGAAGGAGAGCAGGAACATGAACTCCAGGGTGACCCAGCTCTACATGCAGCTGCTGCACGAGATCATCAGGAAAAGGGACAACTCCCTGGAGCTGGCCCAGCTGGAGAACCGCGTCCTCAACGTGACCTCGGAGATGCTGCGTCTGGCCTCCAGGTACAAGGAGCTGGAGGCGCGCTTTGCCACCATGGCCGGGGTGGTCAACAACCAGTCCATTCTCATCACTGCCCTGGAGGAGCAGTGCCTGAGGACCCTGGGACGCAGTGAGCTGCCCGCGGTGCCCCCACTGGTACAGGTGGTGCCGCAGAGTATACCGGTTAACAGTCGCTTCACCAATGAGATACAGAGGGACCATACCAACCGGGCCTTCCCTCGGGGGTCACGCATGGACGCCCCTACCGCAAGCCCATTTGGACTCAACCCGCCACCACCACCGCAGGGAACACTCACCTCAGATGGTACGTACCAACAATAGAGAAACTGGGGGATAACCAAACGCTAACTAGACAAACATTATAATATATTAATAATATAATAAGGATTTTTTTAGTTTAGTTTATTTATTTGACAATTCACTTTAAAAAGGACAATTCCATGGTTGCAACACCTATGTACATGCACAATTAAAAGAACATCAAGGATAACACAAAAAAGTCACAGGACTTATTTCCCATTGTGGTCCTTGTTGTAGGACCCATCGCTAATGGTTTAGGAGGTGGGAGCACAGCAATAATTGGTGAATCACAATAAGGCCAAAATTACATTTTCACAGGCAATTGTCTGTAAAATTGCTTGAGGACTGCAACTGAAAATTTAATTTCTCATAATGCCTGGTATTGCTGCGGCCCAGTTGGCTCATCCTTGGCATGCTAGAGAGGCAGTGAAATCATACATTCCTATGATTCGCTCTTGGCCAGCTGTATTGGCTGCACTGCACTGAGCATATGTACTGAGTTGGTGGGATGTGGACACAGTTTAGGCCTCTTTGGGTGTATGGACAGCAATAAAAAGACTTCTGAGAACAGAAATATACAGTATATATCTATATTGCAGGGCTTAAGTCAGGTTTACCTGCATCCCAAAGACCAGACATGCTCTCTCACCTCACTGAAAACAGTTTAAGAAACCTGGATGGTAAGTCCAGGTATGTGAGTGCAAATGTGTATGTGTTCAAGAAAGTGCCCACTTAGGGGAAAGACGAGGTGCATATGAACGTGTGAACAAGTACAGTCAAACAGAACGCACATCTGGTGGACCAGGCCAACTGTGGTTTACACCCAGACAGAAACAGCAGATCACTGATAAGCCCTTCTAAGCCCTTCTAAGCTCGGTGACGCTCTTCTGTACAGCTCTGTACAAAGATTGCAGGGAAAAAAATGAATTCTGACATCTGAGCAAGATAATTTCCAGTATGAAACCAATTTGCAAGGTTATAACGCCACTTGGAAATGACTCTTGAAAAAATTGGGCAGGACTGTTATATTATGACTAGCGATTAGTCCATCCAGGGAATGCTGACAGGGGTTATACAACCAGATAGCTGAGTGGATGAAATCATTCATAACATCCCTCACAGGAAAAGGGAATAAAAGAGGGCCTCTTTCAATACCGACTGAGCAGTCAGTCAGTTAGGGTAATGGCGACATGCATATGTCTGTGTTTCACTGTGTTGGTTGGGGCTCTTATAGAGCATTTAGGCGGAGAACACTTTCAGAGTATCTGATTTAATCAGACACTGAAATCTCTGGTTAAAGCTGTCATTACCATCTTGCTACTTGCCATTAGGGAAAAAATAGCAAATGCTGAAATGAAATGATAAAAGTGGGTTCTTAAATCATAATTTGGGGGATTTGACATCAACTTACTCCCCGTCTCTACAGTAACATCAGCAATATTTTTTTAGTCTACACTATAATTATCATTCTAGCAACATTATGAAAGAGTTGAATTTTCAATGTTATTACAAATTAATTAAATTAACAGGCCTATATAGTAGTGTAATATTTCTACAAGGTTTTAACAATAGTATTGCAGCCCATACAAAGGCAGCTTGTGAAGTGTGATGAATTTAGTTCAAAGTGTGGTCGAGAGGCAGACCGGGAGCCGATCCTGGCCCTGTGCCCAGCTGGAGGACCCTCCAGAGTGGAATATGGGTGAAACACTGCTCTCCTCAGACCACAGAGCTTGCAGCTCCTTCAGGCTACACAGCCCACTTCCTGCACTCATAATGCCAGGCCTATTGCGAGCTGAACGAGTTGAGAAGTGAAGGGGCCACACTTAAAACGCCTCCATGGAAAAAAATGACCTGAGGGGACACTGAGAGATGGAAGAAAAAGAGGTGGAGGAGTAGTTGGGGGGAGGTAAAAACGACTAGGGCTCCCCTTGTAGAGGGCAAAACAGACTGAGCATACTCATGGATATTTCTAGCTGTGTAAAATAATTCTCTCCCTGCCTCTCCTAGTCGGGCTGTAATTTTAGTGTTATGTTAGTTACTCACAGCAGCTCATTATAACTGAGAGCTCCAGTCCGATACACTTCCAATTTAATTGGCTTCATCCATACTGTAGAGGGAATATTCAGCATCATGATGCAGCTGCTTTTCAGGTCACAGATACTGCCAGAATCTATTTCCTAATTCTCTGATACTTCTACTCCAGCGAAGCCCAGTTATTCTCCCGATCTGACCTGCACAGCTCCCTCTCTTCTCTTCCCTTCTCTACAAATCCATCTGTGCCTGTTCATCCCTGGCACTCACTTCAGATCATGACCGGTCTCTAAACATCTAAATCATAGAGAATGCAAGGCTGTGAAAGTTTTGGTCTACGGCCAAAGCAAAGTTGCTAATACTCTCAATCTGGACACCCCCGGATCATCTAGAACCAAGAAAAATAACAGAGAGACAGGGATGGATCCTTTTTGCAGCCTGGGCCAGTACAACATGAACCTTCATCATTTATCTATCAGGAGAAGCAGAGTGCAGGTCCGGCAACATCTCTAGCTCTTGTCTTCATAAAACAAACAAAATGTACTAACCCAATTTCCTAAAGTTCGTAGTGATAAGGATGGTATCTCGCCTGTATAATATACATCTACTTGATTCACTCTGCTAATTCCCTTTCCTTTTCCATTTCAATAGTGGAATACTCAATGAATAGTTAGAGCTGCCCCACTCTACCCTCTTCAACCTACTGTATCCATCCAAATCAGAAAGGGAAACAAGTAAAACCAGACCAAAAGCAAAGCACCATTTACCACTAATAGGCTCTCTACCATGTAGGTTCACCTACTGTAAATACACACTCCCAGACCACAGTTTGGTCTAGTTGAGCCTTATTTAAACCACTAATGCTTAGATGTCTCCATTTATTTTTAACCTCAATCTCTTACCACTCTGTATAAACAGACTGACAGAAAGTGAAAGATAGAAAGAGAGAGAAAGGGGGAAAGGGGTAGAGAAACCCCTCTCCAGGCAGGCAGGTCTGATGAAGACATATCATTACTAGACAAATACAAGCTTGTGCTAGGGTGGTTTTAAGTATCTGTATGGGGGCATTACAGTAGGTGCCTGTGTGCTCCCACACCCAGCTGAGAAAACCATCTTCCCTGGGCCTTTAGGCCCCGGAGGCCCCCACACAATGCCTGTCTTCATACTGGTTTAATACACATCATTCACACAGGGGAGAGAAGGGGAAATATGGCGGGTTTAGGTTCAGCTGCTCCAGCCTTGGGAGCAGTGCTACCGCGGGGCTTCATTTACAGACAAAATGTATGTCAATATTCACATAACATGAATTTAAGTGTGTGTTTGTGTTTGTGTAACTTATATGCATGTACAGACTGCAGGATTTTCCGATGGTCTGAGCGAAAGGAGAAATGTTTCAATGTTTCTCTGATTCCCACCAAGGGGTCTAGGCAGACTTTTCTTCCCCACTTTCTTTTTCTCTTGTCCGCTGTTCCTAGAATGATGATGATGACTTTCGCATAAGCAATAAAAGAGAAGACATCTTGTCAGTATAGGCTCAGTATAGTATGGTAGGGCTATTACTGCAGGGCTTACATCACACTAAAAGTTCAAGGGGCTTAAACAGTGTGTGATTCAGGCAGTTGGTGCTGCCTAGGAACCAAAGGAACCAAAGAGTAAAAATATCCTGGATAATGTTTTTCCTGGATAAAGTCACATCACTGATGGATGGAAATATTGATACAGCATATAGTAAAACTTTCCTCCAAAGTACTGTATTGATACAATGACACTAACAATAACAATGAGTATTGGGATATTTTCTTTCACATTAGAGATTTAAATAAATTATGGAAAAAAGGTCATTGGAAAAAAGGTCATTGGAAAAAATGCTAGAAAGTCTATAGTGCCTTTAAGTTTTAGTTCTAGTAATTGATGGTTTTTACTTTTAAATTAAGTGATAAATTGCAATATTGAGTACTAAATCACAATACTCCACATTTCCACACTGTATTCTGGACTATGTATTGTGATAATATTGCATTGGGGGTCTCCAGTGGGTCCAACGAGCTCCCCCCTTCTGTCAGAACGGCCGAATCACTGCCCATCTTTCGGCGGAGACTAAAGACACATCTCTTCAGGTTACACCTGGACCCTTCTTGAACTAACCTATCTTCTTACCCTTCTTAAACTTAAAAAAAAAAAAAATTGTCAACGAATGCTACTTATTCCTATTAAAGTCTTAGTTAGCTAGTCTAGTCTTAGCTGATGAAGACTGTGATGCACAGTTGGTTTCACTACTGTTGACAAAATGTACTATTGTAAGTCGCTTTGGACAAAAGCGTCTGCTAAATGACGTAATGTAATGCAATGTCCATATCAGTCTAAAGTGTGCACTTAAATGAGCAGATATCTAACATTTTAACTCAGAACCACTAACTAAATCTCTGCTCCACCCATTCTTTCTTTTCATCTTTTCCTACACCGGTTCTTACCCCCTCCAGGTCCCTTCAGGGACTGCTACCAGGTGCGGCAGGCAGGCCACAGCACCAGCGGGATGTACCTGCTTAAGACAGATGGCAGTGAGCGGCTGATCCAAGCCTGGTGTGAACACGGCCTGGACAACGGAGGATGGACCGTGTTGCAAAGAAGGAGAGACGGCTCAGTTAACTTCTTCAGAAACTGGGAGAACTACAAGGTACGGTCAGGGAACTCATTCACTCAAAAAGGAGAGAACTAATAAATGGTATACAGCAGAGTTTGATGAGACCGCTTAACAAAAAAATCATGTTCTTCATGAGAAAATATCACCACTTCTCACACTAGCAGTACCATACCAGTCGAAACCTCTTAAACACAAGAGAAAACCATAACCACAGCTCTCCCAATCTTCTCTTACATAAGAGACCCAGCATCGCCAGCTCATTTTGAGGCTGCTAACCAAGCATTTGCTCCATCACTGTAAAAAGCCACGGACCTCCTCACACCAAAATTGCTCTGGAACTGCAGCCAGCGACCTACATACATACGCATGCAATCAGAGAGCTCCGGTGGGCCGAGAAGGAAACGCAGCTCCTTCCCCCCTCGCTGTAGGAGCGATCCCTCCTTCCTTTCCTTTAGCCATTGCTGGTGAGATGTGATCCAGGATCTGACAGAGCCAGCCGGACAGAGAGATGAAGGAACACAGCTGTTTTTATAACACCCAGAGCAAAGGGTGACACTGATACACAGCCTGACAGAAATGATTGGTCTCTCTGTAGTTGCTATAAAAACTGAGGAGAGAGGAGTTTTCCCCTCTGTCATAAAATGATACATAGAAAAAAAAAAAGAGTGCAGCATCAAAAGCTCTGAAAATTTGCATGCTGTAGGGATCAGGGAAAGAAATGCATTTGAGACCTTTGCTCCATTCAGCTCTCCATCCCACCACTCCCCCTGGCCTGCCACCAACTAATTCACCTTGACTGAGAAACCAAAGAGCAGAACCTTAACACATTATTGCCCCAATGGGGAACAGATTCAATTCCATTTTGTTTGATTGCAAGCACCAGGCTCACTTGGACTCAGCACTCCCAGCCAAGAAATCCTATTATCCTCACTCTGCTCTGCCTCTGTTTGTGTCCTTTGGATGTGACTTTGCCTGCCCTGATGACAGAAAAGAGACATCCATTCGCTTCATTAATTAGCTGATCTCACACTGTAGACTAATCAAACTCAAATTAAGACTCCATTTTGTTGGTACGCATCACAGACATTGTACCACACAGAATGGGTTTAATATAGGTTTTGCCATTAAGGTAGACCACAACTGAAAATTAATAACATATATTGTGCTCTGGTCCTGCCCCCCTATAGAAAGGCTTTGGAAACATAGACAGTGAACACTGGCTGGGGTTGGACAACATCTACAACCTGGGGAAACAGGGCGACTACAAGCTGATGATAGAGCTGGAGGACTGGACAGGGAAGAAGGTGTACGCCGAGTACAGCAGCTTCCACCTGGAGTCGGAGAGCGAGGGCTACCGCCTGAGGCTCGGCACCTACCAAGGCAACGCTGGGGACTCCCTCAGCAGCCACAACGGCAAACAGTTCACCACGCTGGACCGCGACAAGGATGCCTTCTCTGGTAGGGGGATATACCAGTGTAAATTCAAACTGCTTTTAGGATTCATATGTCAGTATTACTGAGTAATGACAGAGCAGGGAATGTGAGCCACAGCTTAGTCTGTCCATTGCGCTGATCTTTTATTTCCTGATGTCTCCATGTTCCCCTCTCCTCTAGGTAACTGCGCCCACTTCCATAAGGGCGGGTGGTGGTACAACGCCTGTGGTCAGACCAATCTGAACGGGGTGTGGTACAGCGGGGGAGTCTACCGCAGCAAATTCCAGGACGGCATCTTCTGGGCGGAGTACGGAGGAGGTTTCTACTCCCTCAAGTCCGCCCGCATGATGATCCGGCCGATCGACTGAAATCTGGGGCCGCGGCTCCATTCAAATGACCTTTGACCTTCCCCCATTTCAGTTTCCCCTCCTCATCTTTACCCAAACCATGAATAAATAATGTTAAGGCAGAACCAAAGAATCCCTGCCAACCTTTATCTGTGCCAGGTGAGAGACGGAGGAGGAAGAGACGGTGCCGCATGTCCGTGGCCGGACAGTAATGAGCAGTGGCCAGCTCCCAAGTTGACTCTAATGCTGAGATGAAAGATTGATGCCGTTGCCCTCCCTCACTCACTGCTCTCCTCCACCTCTCAGACTGGACAGTAATAGCCCATCTAGCTCCCTGGGACCGTTCAGTATTATTCTCAAGTGTCCTATTCTACTCACTATTGTTGAAACTCAATATGTAATAAAGGGAAACGGTCATTTACTAAGGACATGATTTCTTCTGAGCAGCTAATGGCGGAGACTCATTGGAAGTGGTGATGCCCTGACCAAGAGTCATTGGATGTATTGGATGTCTAATCTTACTAGCATGAGAAAATGAATAGAATTTGAAGTTGTGTGTTGCCAGTTAGAAGAATATCTGACAATCAAATGGTTAAAAGAAAGGCCTTGCTACACTTACTGTCTTGTACTGTACATACTACTTGTTTTTTGGCTAGTCATTTGGGGCCACAAACCCCTAAGAGAAAATGGACTCACGCAACAATGTGCTTGTCCAATGTGTGTTCGGCTGAGCTGGCTTTGGTATGTAAATATCTTTGGCTTTATTTGTGAAAGTTAATTTAAGAGGTATGATTCTACTCAGGCCGAATGTTGCCATTGTTGTCTCTCTGCCATCCTTCTGTTATTTATCGATGTATTTATGTTAAGTATAGTCACGGCCATAATCTATTTAGCCCTGTTATACGTTTATTTTTTTTAAATCCCATTTACAGATACAATACACACTCATGAACAGAAACACACACACATATACACACACACAAAATAATCAACACAAAAACAATCCAGAGTGAACGCATGTCTAGTTGACAGGAGGATGGAGTACCTGAGACATGCATTGCCATACAGTTTCCTTCCAAGTTGAATTAAATCCTTTTGTAAACACTAAAGTCTCTCTCTTCACTGAGCTTCATTGTTCCAACTCAACATGTCTTAATGAAGAGTTTCATTGCAAAATCCACTGTTTAAAAACCTGCTCTTACAAAATGATTACTGGCATGAATGTAAAACTTTAAATATTACTGACATTATCAGCCATCTAAGACCTTTATTTGTATACAAAACTGTGCAATCATCTCTTTAAATATGGAGCAATGAATATCAGGCATAATTTTTTTTTCCAAAGACGAATATACGGTGTTTTGAAATGAAACTCTTCAAATATTTCTCCGGTCTCAGCAGTGGATATGGTGTGCTTTTACTCCAAATAGAATTTATGATGTGTAACAGCAGGATTTGACATTAGCCTTCTGATTAAAGTGCGAGCAATGCGAGCTGTCAAGGGTTTGGAAGATGGTCGGGGAAAGGGATGATTTATATCTGCTCCTCCAGGGGATAAAGGGATGGAGAGATGGAGGGATGGACAGATGATATAGGTCTACTGCTGTGCTTAAATACTGGACTGACGCAAGCTCCCTGGACTGCCAAGACGATCTAATAATTAAAGAATGTGAACAGATAAAAAAAAATGAATTGTGACCATAATGAGACTACAATGAATAACACATTTCTGTTGTTGTGAAAGGAAGAAAGCTAAAGGAAGAGAGAGGTGCGAGAAAAATCTGTAAAGGATAACAGACAGTTCTCCAAATACAGACAGAAGTATATCAAGCGAGGGATAAGAATAGATAACAGGGAGGACATAAAATGACGCAACAATCAAAGAATTTAGACATAAAATGGGTGAACAGGAGAGACGGGCGAGGATGAAAAAAGGTGAGAGAGAGGAGGAAGAGGGGGGGGGAAGCATTCCTTCCACATAAAATGCTTGAGTTTTTCTTTCCCTAAAATATATATCCTGAAATTATGGTTCCCCTCTGAACCTTTCCCTCCAAGGAGCTGTAAGTCAGAGCAGAGAAGAGCAGAGAAGAGCAGCGTGACGCAAACACCGCAGGAGGAAGAAGCTAACGTACGCGTTCAGTCTACACATTTAAGCTTACACACACACGTACACTGAAACTACGGGAACTGAGCCAACAAAACTGGCAGCTAGTCTTGATGTCACCCGTCTAAAATACAGTAAATCCATGCAGTCAGAGAGACTCCAGCCGGGCCGGGCCTTACGCTGCTGTACTGTAGGTCATGGAAACCAGTAGGGAAATGAAACCCTTAAAAATAAAAAATGGAGAGCGTCAGTTGGCTGGCTTCTCTGATCTGACACTTTGCCCCTGGTGCTTTCCATTACACTGGTTCCTCCACAGAGCTGCTTGCGCTATACCAACAGCAGCAGCACCAGCATGCTGGAGCAGATGGGAGTCGGGGGCCCTGTGCCTGCCTCTGGCCCTGTGTAGTCTCTTTCTCCATTGACACAGACCTGGCACCAAACACGCCTATTACAGCATCCACAGCACTAACACTGACTCTTAAGCAAACTGTGGTAAAATTACATCAAGGCTATCCTAAGTATTATTGAGCCATTACTTGATAGCGTACCATTCAGATATGTATAATGTCTTAGACGTAAAGGATAATGAGTTCCAAGTGTGTGTGTGTGTTTTCCTCAGTAGAACCTTGCTGTTCTGAGGGCTCTTTGTCCCACCGTGATTGGCTGGTGAACAGGAACAAGTTCATCTGAGCATTTAACAGGCTGGCGCTGTGGTGAGAGCAGACAAGAGGGGGCTGTGTCTGCCAAGCCTAATAGCAGGTCAGAGTTCACACAGTCACACACACACACACAGAGTTCAGCACAAAAGTATCACTGTGGGAAACCAATGTCTGGTGACTATGCAGCAGACACAGGGCCTTCTCTCCAGTCCTGTTATCACCACAGATAAGCATCGAGGAAGGAAGTCGGTCATTCGATCTCCGTTCCACGCGCAGAATACACAACCGCAAGGATACAAATGGAGCAAAGACACAGAAACTCTGCAGGGAGTCACAAAATACACAAAAAGATAACCAGATTACAGAACTAGACCCGCATACGGTGTGTTCAGCGCGTAGGAAAACACACATGGTAGTATTAGCCCTCTGCTGTGGGTTAAGACTTCAATTTACACCCAGAACCGGATTCAACAGGTACTATGTTTAGTAACCAGAGAGATAAACACAGTGCAGACAGAGAGACACCAGGAGACACTAACCCCAACCCAAATGTACCCATCACACCCAACACGTACGAATTGCGGCGGCGGTCTTTCATTCTTCCCGCTCATCATTCCCACTTTCTCTCGGAGGGACCCGCGGTGGATTTATGATGGAGGGGAATGTCCGAGAACAAGAGAGTGGCAGTTTCCCTCCGGTGTGCCAACTTGGCTCGCTCCAGCCGCGAGGACAGCCAGCTGGTCACACATCACACATCCACACACATCATTGACAGGCTCACAGACTGTAAGGAAACATACACACACTCTCTCTCTTTACTCCTCTCACACACACACAAATGATACAAAATAGCAGGCACACACGCAGACTCCACCCTTAAGAACAGCCAACTAGTCACACATCACCAACACGCTTACCGAACGGAAAGTCTCCCCCTCTCACCCACAAACACACGCACACACAATGAGGACATGCAGTCAAACTGGCAAATTTGTGCCATTTCACAGCATTCGCTTTGCATTTCTCTTCACGGTTTCCTAAGCTTCCATGACAGAGTACGATGGGGAAAAATGGGTGGCTACGTGTTTCTTTAATGCCACACTGGTCACCTGAGCTCTTGGTGTTTGTGCGTGTGTGTTTGTTTGTACATACTTGCTTGTCAGTTTAAGTGTCTTGAAGTTTGAATTACATAGCAGAAGCTGTGATCGGAGCCGGACGGTAAGACAAAAGGATAGTTGTAAAGGGAATCTCGAGTAAAAACAAGAACAAGCTGTACAACAATAAAACCATGAGATCACAAACACAGACGCACGTGCACACACGCATGCACGCACACACGCACAGTGAAAGTTTTCCTTGCATAACTCATTGGGGATTCCTGAGTGTTGTCACACTGTGCAGCCAAAGAAAGAAGGGCATAAATATTCGAGGCAAGGACAGAAAGAAATACTCTCAATTTCTCAATGACTCATGTGTTTGTCCCAGCTAAAAGGGACTTACAGATGTTTTATCACAGAGCTGCAAATTGACGCTGAGCACTCGCTCTCCGCAAAATAAAAACACAAGAAGGTACAAAGAGAGGCAACAGCGGTTAAGGAAAGACACAACAGACTGAAAGACAGACATTTGGTCAGAGAAACAACACACGATTAAGCCTGTGTGACTGTGGCACTGAATAAACCATGGGATTATGCCATGAGGGATATACTAAAAGAAAAAAGAAAAAAAAATTCTATTTGCAATTTTATAACAGACACACACTCAGTTTGTTTTGCAAAACCCAGACCCATGTACTTAGGTTAACCTTTACCCCCTTAATCTCAACCCATAAAGATAAGCAGCTGATAATGAGGGACCCCACAGTGCATCCTTCATAGATGAAAGTGAAGCGTGACCTTTTGGTGATGTGTGTGTGTGTGTGTGTGTGTGTGTGTGCGCGTGTGTGTTACCTAGGTATGGTATGCAAGAGACCATGCTCTGGCTGCGTATGTAGTCTCTCAGACGTTTATAATTGTCCTCTTTGGCCATCAGGTACTCGAGCCGTTCAAATGTTGCCTTGTCCTTCCGACTCAGTAACTGTGGAGAAGGAGAGAAGGAAGAGAGAAAGAGAGCGTGAGACAGAGGCGGGCGGCTTTAGCAGCTTAGCCACACAGAGGGCCTAGCAGATGTACAATGGAAAAGAGGCCTTCCAATCAAATGACTTCATCCAAGTCACCTTCATTCAGTTGAATTTACAGTAACCGAGGAGCGGAACCTAATATCCACCAAAGTGCGGCAGCAACAGTAGAAGCAGTGTCTGGATTTTACCACAGACAGAGATAAAGAGACAGAAATGGAGCAGAGAAATGAGAAATGTAGGCCGAGTGATTTTCACGCTGCAAGAAAATCAGAGTTGGCTGACGAGAGAGCACATCCAGCTGTTGTGTAAGCACAGAAGTATGCAGTTTTCCGGGTAGAGAGACAGACCGTGTGTGTGTGTATGTGTGTGTGAGTGTGAGTGTGTGTGTGTGTGTGTGAGTATGTTTGTTTGTGTGCTTGTGTGAGTGTGTGTGTCCATTTGTGAGAGGTGCAGATGTAGAGTCTATCCTTCCAAGAGGACTGCATTGCATGGTGGGAAGTTCCCCAAAGCTTGAGGACAAAGGCGAGGCAACAGTAGTGATAGCATCAGACCATCACTCTGAGGAGTCCAGCTGACCTGCTGGAATAAGAACTTCTCACTTTATTGACTGTGACAACAACTAGAAAGTACTGCAGATATCTGCAGAGATCAAGTGTGTGTGCTTGTGTGAGTGGGTGTGTGTGTGTGTGTGTGTGTGTGTGTGTGTCTTTCTGTTTCTCTAAGAGGCAGGTGTGCGATGTCCTGGCCAGCAACAGTATTCCCTGACTGGCTGAAGGAACTTCTGTGGTTTCGTGGTCTCGAGTATAAAAAATTTCCACCATTACATCAGAGCATCATTATGTCATTATGTAAGCTCTGCATCTTCAGTCAGAACACTAAAACACAGATTGGCCGCCGCTCACAAGTTTGTAGAACGGACATTAATACATAATTTGCCTTATAAAGGGTTGCAATGGAATAACTGCTTTAAAATGGCACCCCTGTTATTACTTGACCCACAGTGCAAAGTGTCCAAATGTCAGAATCTGCTGATGGCGGTATGCAGGCGCTGGGTATTTTACTGTGGGATGGGCTGGCAGCATTAAGTAATGACAAACAGGGATGCTGCCATTTTTAAACACCTCAACCAAGGAAATGTCCAGATGAACATGGTCCACTGATGCAATATGTAGCTTACAATGTGAGGAGAGTATATATTTTAAGGTTTTCTGGTGAAGAGTTTTCTGAATATTCAAAATAATGCTTCATCTTTGTTTAGTTCCCTGCAGTCTGTCATTCACTTACTTCTTCTGTAGACTGCTCTTGTATTGCCTGCTCTCATATACTCTGACACACATACGTACTAGTGCACACAGGCGCAGACACACACACACACACACACACACACACACACACGCACGCTCTGGTCCTCAGAGTTCGGGATGTACTTGTTCCATTTCTTGTTTATTCCTTGTTTTTTCCTGTTTATTGAAAGCACTTCAAAAAGGGTAAATACACTTACCGCCCATGTCTTGGTAAGTCTGAAGATGGGAGCGCTTTGCAACCCCGACACCACAGCCATGACCGCATGGAGGTTGTTCATGTCACACAGTTTCTGCAAGGAGTAAAAATGCATAGAGGTATAAGTCGAGTTTACAATAAAGCCATTTATAACGACTAAACAAAAACATCATGTTCTGCGTGCACGTGTCTACCTTGGCAGTACGGATGTAAAGACTCAGCACCTCAGCTCGGATCTTCAACGTCTGTGCAAGGAGGATCTCCCGTACCACCCAGAAACTCGTCTAGATAACACACACACACACACACACAGAGATTATGGTGCCGGGCAACACTCTCAAACTCACCAAAAAACAGACAGCGCTGCAGCACCTGGGCCATATTGCAAAACCCCATGAGACACCAAGTTTTGTCCTGCATGTGTTACGTTCTTCAAAGCGCAATGAGGATTTAAGGTATGTATAAAGAGAGACAGGGAGTTCTGCCCCGTTAAACCTCCAGACTTTGAGCCCAAAGCCAAGGCCTGCAGACAGTCAGGAGTAGTTTGGGCTGAAAGCAGCATCTAGCTGAGCAGGAGAGCACAGGGCAGAGGGCTAACGGGAACGCTCCATCAGGTCAGATCGGCCGACTAGAAGTCAGCACTTGAGGAAAAACAAGAACTTCAGAGGAAAATTCAACGGATTCCAACTGATTACACAACAGATACACACAATAACTCCTGATATGTCAGCCGAGAGAGGAGGAAAGTGTGTGTCTACATGCATTCAGAGCGCTTGGCCAGTCCAAGAGTGATGTCTGAAGAAATCTGTCTCTTAGGGAGAATGCTGGTAAGCCAAAATGCTGATTATACACACACAAAAACACAGACACACACAAGCACACAGGCCAGTCAGTGAATCAATCAGTGTTTAGGCTCTTGGGAGAGAGGGAATGGAAAGAGGAAAAGGAGAAGAGTGGGGGAAGAGAGGAGGTAATGGGAGGGGAAGGTAGTTTCACCCCCATAGGGCTCTGAGGCTTTTCAAAGCCCACAGCTGTCTGCACATCGTGTTCCTGATAAGACCATCTCACACAGACTGACCATCTCCGCTTTCTGCTATAATGGAGACCCGCATCTATCTCCTTCACTTTCCTTATTATTTTCTTACGTTTCTCCTTGCCTGTCCTTCCTCTCTGTCTAGGCTGAGTGAGTATGTGTTTGATAGATTCGCTCTGGCTGTGTGGTACAGCATTCCAGCCCTAAAGACGGAGAAATCTTGCTGTGCTCTGTGTGTGTGTGTGTGTGTGTGTGTGTGTGTGTGTGTGTAGGGTCGGTGGCGTGCTGCTCTGTGGTTTTTTTACAGTCTTGATGCACCTGGTCTTGCCTACCTTTTCCTGGAAACGGGCCCAAGACATGTTTTTATTTCAGAGAAGAGGCGAGGAACCAGGGAGTGAACAGATAAATTAACTCTGTTTCTCTCTCTCTCTCTCCCCCCTCCCTCTCCTTCTCCCTCACTCTATCTCAACTACATTTAATCTATGCAAATATCTCCAGGAAATAGAGCCAGATGTGCCTAATTTTCACCATCTGTCACAGGGTAATCTGCAGAGGAGTGGAGGGAACTGATGAAAATGGACAGGAGGGATAAAGACACACAGGTAGTGAAACCTGACTTCCATTGACTTTTCCAACTCTAATTCTCGTCTTGAAACGGTGACCTCATATGAAGAAGCTGCTCCCATTCCCAAGATAAAGAACTCTCAAACACTTTGCTGCTGTCACATCTGCCTTCCACCCCCGGTTCACGGCAGACAGGAGTTTCCAATGAGTATAAAAACACAGTGCAGACTCCAATCTGGGAGTAAAACATGCTGCAGCATCACATTTAGTCCTCCCAGCGGTCTAACTTTATATCCACGGTCAATTTGGACAAAGTTTTGTCATGGATGTCTCTCAAATTCACTGTACCGGCGGGGTTCATTACAGAGCATGTGTCCCTGTCTGTCTTGGCCGGCATGCGTGTGTGTGTGTGTGTGTGTGTGTGTGTGTGTTTTGCCATTGCAGCCTCCAGTGGCCAGTAAAGTGTTTGAACAGGGTCAAGACAGCACTGCGATGAGATCACTCAACTGTGACGGCAGTGCTACACATAAGTGTTTGTGTGTGACTGAGTGAGGGTTGGGGAAACTCTAAGTGTGCAGTTAGAGTCTTGTCTTTACAGATCTCGTACATATCCACAAGCAGACATCACGTCTTTAGGGTTGTGTTTATGAGCGCATAAAGGCCTCCAGGTGGGGCTGCACGGCCTCAGCTGTACAATAATCATAAATAAGCGGAAGCAGGCGAATCCAGCCGCCATGCGATCGCCGTGGATTGGCTTGTTTAATGGCCTGAGGGGAGGAAGGGAGGGGAGGGAGGGAGTGGGACAGAGGAGTTTACAAGGAGATAGGGGACTACAGCTGGACTGAGTGATGGACTCGGGGTGAGGTTGGGACTGTGTGTGACCCCTGACCTGCTTCACGCCTGTGGAATGTTGTGGAGAATTTACAGGACCAACAGACCAGAATGACCCAGAAGTGATTGGTACCATGTAAGGCTTGGACAAATGGGCTGGAAGTACTGAAGCAAAAAAACCCGGCTAGAAAAGTCACTCCAGTGTGCGGGACAACACCACTGTATTCTCTAAACACCCCATCAGCTTCCCTTCTAAATCGCCCTGCAACCATTTCAATATCATAAGCCTATGAGCCTTAAATTCACACCCTCAGTTATCCCACCTGCAGCCTGTTTTATTTATTTCTCCCATTCATCCCTTCGCTCCCTCACCCTTGTCGAACCATCCACACCCTTCAATCCTTCTTCAACTGCTCTCTGACTGCACATAGAGCTGTAATTTATATTTATGAAGTGTTATCTATAGTCTAGAGTAAATCATATGCCTTGCACTGTCCCTTTGCTCTGTATGGGAGGTCCTGTTCACCCTGTAACCATGTGTGTCAGTATGTACTGTGTTACTACTGTAAGCAAGTTGCTGATTTGTCTCTGCAAAAACAACACAAAGACAAATTCCTGTGCATTCATCATAATGGGCAAATGAAGTGACTCTGACTTATTCTCTCCTTGCCGCCTACTAAATGGACTCGCCAGTTCTCTTCTCCTCTGCTGGCTCCCAGAACATGATGCCAGCAAAACAAGAAGTGAAGGAAGGGGAATATGGCTTCGGCTCATTCTAAGGAGCTGTCTGGGACTCTCCATCCTCCCGCTCCAAGTCCCATTATTCAAAAAGCTCATTTTCCTTGGCTCCCAACAGCTGAATGTGTGTAGCTAACATCTTGAATCGCCGTTTGGGATCTGCCATACACGGGGAAGTTTCCACAGCAACACATTCTTGTTAGATAATCTCATATTTATACTGGAGGGCAGTAAACTGGGTCTTAAAGGGGCCTGGCAGAGAAACTGGAGGGGGATTAAAGGGTACAGCTGCCCCTTGCGTCATTACCCAGAACTTCTTGTTGGTGACTTCACAGGGCACGGAGAGAGCGTGCCATACACACCCAAACACACACATTTGAAAATGCTCCAACACGTGCTGCACCTTCACTCAAAAGCACATTAATTACTTCATGTATGCCTGAACCGAGGGCCAGATAAGGACAACGTGCTGTGAAAGAACCTGCCTTCCTTTCAGATCTGGGTTGCCTGGGGTGTATTTATGAAGCATATGACTGGCAGGGGGGAGATGTGGAGATTATTAGGAGCTGTGAATCAGGATGTCTACACATCATGTTCCCGACTGGAGGCGTTCGAGTTCTGCCATGACAGCCAGGGCTTCAAAAACAATGATTTTTGATGATTTGGTACTTGGAGGATGGAGGGAGAGGAGACGATGGAAAGAGGATCTGTGATCTCCCCATTCCTACTTGGCCAAGGGTCATAAATTTTGAACACTCCAAAAGGAGCTGTTTTCTCTCTCTTTACTCGCCTTTTGGGGGAGACTTGAGGTCGAGGTGAATGAGATTTGGGTACACACTGAGTGGTGTGTGTGTGTTTCAAGTGCGTCTCACCTGGTTGAACCTGCGAGTGAAGGCCACAGCATTCGGGGCAGAGCTGTGCTTCTCCTTCTTGTTCCAGCCACAGCTTGACAGCTCCTGAAAACAAACAAACAGCCAGAAATTTACATTACGCACAGAGACATCCTGCCGTTTTGAACACGTCAGCATTTCACTGAATGTACTTAACAGTCTGCTCAGAGTTCACTCAGTGGGAAGTGAAGGGGTGGCAGAGAGCAGGGGCATGATGTGAGAGGGAGAGGGAGAGAGAGCGAGAGCGCGAGAGAGAGAGAGAGAGAGACTCAGAGATATCAAGATAACAAAGAATGGCCGCAAAAACAAACCAGAAAGGTCTATGCAGGATTGAATTCTCCCCCAGTGTAAAGCTGTGTTCTCATTACTACATTAGAAACTAAGGATTACTAAACTATGGACTGATGCTGCTCATTTAAGTACAATTTTGTAGAACCAAGTCAAAGCTTCATGTCTAGGCTATATTTTTTAGATCATTGTTTAAAAATCTTAAACCAGTGTAAAAATATTTAGAATTTGAATCCAAAAATCTGTTTTTGTAAGAAAATAGTATCATACGAATGATAATTACGCTACTACATACTACTCCTATGCCAAGTAGCAGCACCAGCAGTAGTAGTAGTAGTAGTAGTAATAGTAGTAGTAGTAATCTCAATATAATTTTTAAGGGGAATTGATTTTGGAACCGTAATGCAGAAAACCCCCAACAACACCCAGGCAAACTCATTTCTGGCCATCAGAGTACCAGGCTGGACTGAGTTTGGCCTCAGCTGCCTTCCTCAGCGGTGATGAGGTAGAGATGGAGACCACACAGACGCTGCGAGGGGAACCCAGACCCTCCTTTGGCCCCAGCAGGCCGCTCAGAGGCCAGGGACACTGACGTAACAGTAGGAAAAATGTTGTGCAAGCTCCTCTCCTAGGTCCTGCCAGCCCGGCCGGCTCAGGCTCCGATGTGAAACAACTGAATCAGGCTGCAACTCCCCCACACAATACCCCCTCTGAGACCAACTGTCTGGAAGCAACAGCCTCCACCAACTGCTCACAGCTCCCCAAGCCCAGACCGCATTAGGACGGCTCCATGCAAAGGAGATGTCATGCTCATTCAAGTGTGAGTGCGTGTGTGTGTGTGTGTGTGTGTGTGTGTGTGTGTGTGTGTGTGTGTGTGTGTGTGTGTGTGTGTGTGTGTGTGTGTGTGTGCATTTGTTAGAGCCAGCCAGTGGGGGTAAAGAAGCTACATATCGAATACAGATGTTAAAAGCAGACATTTGAGCGGGGGCGAGGTGATGCCTCTGGGTCTGTGCTGGCTGAGTCAGGAGGAGGAAAATGGAAGGAGTGGAGGGGAAAAAGGAGGACAGTGGGGGGAAGATGAAGGGGACAGTGGTAGACTGTCAAAAGTCCACACTGTAGGAGACCCAACAGCAGTGTTTTCAGTGAGGTTTGGTAGAGTGTGAGGAGTCGCCTCTCTGGTTGACCCAAATCTACACAGAATGTGAGTTTGAGTGTGTTTTCCACGTCAGGAGAAGCAGAGAGTAGCCGAATCAGCGGGTAGGAAGCTCTCGCCTGTCTCACCGTTGAGAACCCATCGTTTATTTAACATCGGCCCTTTTTTAAATAAGCGCCTGCCATCTTGTCAATCATTCTCCCCTCTGTCTTCCACACTGCTGATGATTCCCAGACAAAGATGTTCCACAGTGAGTGGGAGGTGTATTTGTGTGTGTGTGTGTGTCTGTTTGTCTCACAGTTCAGACCACTACCTGACCACCCAGGTAGACTGTAGACCTGAGGAGAGGCGCACAGACTGTCCTATGTCTGTCTCTCTCGCAAAGACCACACTATTTCAACAAATCACACAACACTGGACCACCTAGGCCCGTTTTCCGAGGTGAGAGGAGCCTCCTCGTGATCCTAATCTATGCCATCTATCCATCTCACCGATTTTGACCAAACAGTAAGGGTTTGAAGTAAGATGTTGTGGCTAATTCAGTAATACTCTGTTTTCTTCAAGAGTTATTGTGTAATAACCAAGGCCAGTTGCCTCATTTGTGGAATCAACGGGGAAGTGATCCACAGGCTATCCAAAAGTCGTTAAGACTTTATTTCCTTTATTTTCTTTGACTTTATAGTCTCATTTCACACTGAGGCATTAAAAACTACAGGCACCATTTAAAAATCTGACAGCAGCCGAGTCTTTAGAGAAAGGCTTTGACGAGGCAGCTCTGGTAAGGAGAGGATTTTAAATGCTGCAGTAAAGAGCGCAGTAAAAAAGGCCGCTCCGCCAAACCACAGACAGCCTGTCATTTCCACATGCTGGCCCAGCTGAGCAGCGTTTTCATTAAGACTGAGTCCTATGGGGCTGCTAGAAACTGGCTGTTTTATCCACACTGTTGGGTACGTATAGTCAACATGAGGGCTGGCAAGGACAACTAACCTCAACTCTGGTTGAACCTTTAACTGAGATGCAACTTGTAATCCTTAACAAATAACAAATGATAGGGCAAAAAGGGCAAAAAGAGCTTAACAGCTACATTTAGTCTAAGCTCTCTTGCCATTTTGTGTTAGCCCCAACGTGGAGATCATTGATTTCCACTGTTATCCATTCACTCCACTTTGGTTTAAAGCAAGTGTAGACTATATTCTACTTCTGCATGTACATTATGAGGAGTATTACATAAACAAAGTCACAGGCTGAATAAACTAACCAGCTGCAGCCAGGCCACAAACTAGGATGATCTAATGTGAGATACCACAGCCATTCCTCTTGTTTTTGTGTACATGGTGAATGGAAAGCTGAAGTGCAGAGATCATTGGGAACATTAGGGAGAGGCCACAGGGAAACACTGGGAGGGACGATAAAGATGAGGAGCAGGGTGGAAAGGAGGATGACGAGGAAGAAACGGAGAAGGGGAGCAAGTGAGACCGAGCGAGAAAGAAAGCAAATTGCAAGAGAGAGGGGAGATTGTGGAGTGAGATTTACTGAGGTTGACAAAGAGTGTAATGGAAAATCTGTGCAGTTCTGCCTGTGCCAGATCTGTACTTTAGCTTGATGTGAGGCAGGGGAACCCTAATCTGATTGCCAGGGTTATTCCTCTGGGTGTACAGTGCCACTGGCCTACAGATTTACCTGTGCACTTTTCATACCATAACATTACCCGCTCTCTAGCTGTGTGTGTGTGGGGGGGTTTGTGCGGCCTTATCCCCTTCCCCCAAGAAAAAGAAAAGTAATTCAGGCCAATGACATGGATCGTTCCCTCTGTCAGACAGCTCTATAGACTCTGGCAGGGGCCTACAAGCCTGAGCGGCAGCCTCCATTACCTTGTTGTGTACACCATGGATAAAATTACTTTTCCAGGGGCTCTCCTTTATTACATGTAGTGTATGTAATTCTTACAGGAGCACAGAACATATGTCAAGGCTCGTGAACAGAAACTAGACAAACAAAATGTGCAGGCTACAGCTAGACATAAACACCTACACTCAGACATTCCGCCAAAGGTAATGCAGTCCGGGCCCCTACTGAGAAACTGTATGTGACTTTCACATTTCACATCTCAGTTTCAGTTTCAAATGTCTGCAAACTGAGTGTTTGGGTGAATGTTTTTAATTTCACAATCAATGCTGGATGTCATTAAGATTGCAGGTGAGTCAGGGCGTCAGCGTGTGAATTGTTTCCTGTTCCAACTATGGGTCGTCTGGGTCATCATCATCATCATCTCTACGACTCAGCTAAGACCTTCAGTCTGCTCCGAGGATTTCCATGGTGGGCGCTCACACATCTGAGGAACTGACATACTTCTCAGCGGTACGTAAAAGGCAATTCGATGCCTATTCCCTGAGAGCCGAAACAAGACCTGCCAGTCAAAGCCACTAAATTACTTCCTTGGCTGTTGTCATGACCGTGTGCTAAAAACAAAGACGATTCTCCCCCTTTCCCTCTCCATCCCTCGATCTCCCTCTTCCCCTCTACCTCCATTTCATAAACAGCCAGCTGCGAATCATCAGCGGCATGTCTCATTACGAAACGCGAAGCACTGAGAGAGACAGAAAAAGGGAAAAAAAAGGAAGAGATAAAAGGGTGAAAAATGCCCTTTGCTGTTCTCTTATTCCATCCCAACCGCTCTCCACTTGCTCTCCTTTCCCTTACACATCTTTCACTCTCTCCAGCTCTCTTCTCAGCTGGTCTATCCATACTGTAATGAGGCGGCATCCAATCTAGCTCACGCTTTCTAAACAGAACCAGACCTCGGCTAGAACTACCCATTAGTAATCCCTGCCTCATAAATTTAGATGAAAGAAAAAGCTTCAGCTGCATGTTTTCCACAGCTCAACAAGTCCCCCAATTTCTCCTCTCCCCTCCTCCTCCCTATGATCCATCTTGTCATTTAATGGCTTTTCAGTTTGCAGACCAACAGCCAAGAAACATGTCGGAGATTCATTTGGGGGGTGTAGATTATATGTCGGTCTGCGCTCTAGATTATTGTACGAGACCAAAAGAATTGACTTCTGGAGTTTCCATCAATCATACCTGTACTCCAAACAGAACACAGGATACGATAAAGCATCGAAGGCTCTCTGCTCAACAGATCACTGTCAATTTCCCACTCTTTTATATAAACCGGGAATATTACGGAGTGCTGATGAAAGTCTGTCGCGTATAGGAAGAAAATCATAACAAGCCTCGTACACGGGAATGTCCTATCTGCTGACACTTTGTAGCATCATCAAAGGCAGATGTGTTTAGATTCGGTGTTCAACATGGCAGAAGTTTTTCTTGTCATACATTTTTTAGAACTGTAAAAGAAAGTGATTTTGTTAAAAAACAGATGTCAGTGTGCAGGATTTACTGAGTTTGAGTATGATGAAAGGTTTTCACCAATATTGTACTTGATTCATGGACCAAAGATTACCTGGAGCATTAAAACACCTTGTTCAGAAATCCATTTTTGACACCCCTCTCTCTTAAACAATTAATTGCAGCCTCTGCGATTTGGAAATTGCAGAAGTTCATATTGCAATTTTGATTTTTGTTCGATTAATTGTTCAGCTCTTGCAGACAACACAATGCTCCAGACATGAAGTAACACAGGTCAAACCCTGAGCTTCCGTACCCGGCTCTTAACTGTCAGGGTCATTTTGCAGGTTTGACTTGACTTACCCGGGACTTACTGGGGCCTTTCCAGTATGAAAAGGGTATTACAAACACTGGCCTCTCCAGTCTGCCACTATCCAGCCTTTTCCCTACTAAGAAGGAGAAGGATAGTGAGCGTGAACTATCCTTCCTGCCCAGAGGGGTTGGCCAGATTTAACCCATCTCCTCTCACTCTTGCAAACATTGGTCTCTCCATCTACGTGTAATCTTTTATCGCTGTTGCGACGTGACCTATCCCTCCTCGTACGGAGGGGCTGGCCAGACCTTCCAGGCTCCCCTCCATACATCTGCTCCATGTCAGTGCTGGAACACTTGACTTAACGAGATCCTCTGTTCTACCGCAATCACGTCTGGGGCAATCGCTCCGGCTCATGCCAGACTGTCTGTTTATGCTTCATACACACATGTAAAACTTTTGTAAACACAACCACACATAATCATGTTTGGACACTCCGTCTCTCTCTCTCAGTCTCTCTCACACACACACATATTATATTGAAACTGTTATGATGTGTTTATGGAGAGAAGAAAAATAAAATCTTAAACGCAGATACTACCAGGCCAAGTCATAGCTAGTTTATGGCAACTTCAACTATTTCAAGAAGTTAGTACAGTTATTATGGAAATTACTGCAGTCTTGGGAGACCAATATAATACCAGAAACATTAGAGCAGCTCAAACATAAAAGTCCGCTGATACAAGAACTTGTATTTAAGTCGTGCAGACGGCAACGTTTCCATTATACACTAATAAGACTTAAGGGCAAGCTTAGTTAGCGAACTCTGCTGTAAGGGCATGCATAAAGCGTGCAGTAAAAACATTTTTTAATCACTGTGACCACAGACCAGAAGCACTTGGAAGCGATCTGTTGGAAAATCTGATCCTTATGTTGTTCGTTATTATGCAAAATGTTAAGAGATGTCAACTTTAATCACTTTAAGAGCATCTGGGCATGTCAGAGGTTGGTAATGCTTGGAACTCTACTGGAGATATCCGACCCAAAATTGACTCCTTCACATCTATTTTACAGATCACATCATGGAAAATGACACATTCGTTGCCTTCTGCATTTCCCCCCCCATCTGAAAAAAATGACAGTGCCAATACCAAAATATTTTTCCATAATGATATCTCAATTAACTCTAATGAGTACTGAAAGTAACTGCTCTCCATTTGTTTGCGAGCCCACCTTGGACTACCGCTTGTGTGTTCATGTATATTTCAGCATTGTAACATGGCATTTAAAGGGTGTTTAAAAGTTTAAAAAAAAATGGCTGTGAGACAGTAAAAACACTATTGTACCACTCAAGGATCCAGCCAAGTTATTCAATATTTTCCTATTCAGTCAAAGAACAGAGTGATACAGCAGGAGCACACACACACATACACACACACACACCTGTTTTTCCCATCCTATGTCTGAGGGGCAAGGAGACTGACAGCAGTGGAAACTCCAGTTGAGTTCAGTTCAGTCATGGCTGTGTAGCTTTTTTGAGGGAGCGCTCAGAGACAAAAGCACAGTGAGAGCAGGAAGAGCCTCTCTGTCCCTGCCAGGATGCTGCTGGGTCACTCTGCATACTGTACACTCTGCTCCTTCTCCCCCTCCAGACCGCAGCCTTCATCTCCTCGTCAGCCGCCCCCTCACTCAGACCGATGTGCGCATCAAGCTCTGTTCCAAACGAACACCCCCTCCCCCATTTCCCCTGCATCTTTCCTCTGTCCCACTTCAAATCCCCCCATGGATCTCACCACCTATAGTCCTCCTCAACAACTCGAACCACATCCCTGCCCCACCGACTCTCTTCTCTGTCCTGAACTGTCCTTACCGTTCTTTCCCACAACGCTACGCTGGACCTGAATGCAGGGGCAGATTTTCATGAGGCTTATAAACCCCATTCAGTCGGTCAGTCATTCTGCAGTCAGTCAGACCAGACAGAATACGGGCCATGTTAGCATTAATAAATCCCTCAGTAGCCTCAGTGTGGACCAGGCCCAGCAGAGTTAAGACGTGGAGGCTGGAGTCCAGACAGCTTCAGTGCCTTCTCAGTGGGGAAACATTAAGTATCACTGCTCAGAGATTTTAATCTCTGTTCTTTTCCATTACTCAGACACAACAAGTAATAAAACAAAAACTCAAAGAAAATCAAGCTAAACTATTCTAAAAGACACCCTTCATTGTGTCAAAGGGGCATTATTGTTTAAATTGAATCATAAAATGGTTCTGGAATTGATATGAGGCCATGCCAGAGGAGTGTGTGTGCTGTTAGCTGAGATTGACACAAGCCAGTGTTGCAGGCCTGAAACAGCAGGAGCCAGGCAGTGCAGCAGCACACTGAGCTGTGGTCTGTGTGCTGCATTTATAAGCCCACGGTGGCCAACCTTAAACACAGGTTATCCATGACTGCTGTCAGATCCGGCCTAACAGGCCGAAAGAGAAGAGACACGAGCTTACACTGGCTCTCACTGAGGCCACGGACAAGGTGTGTGAGAGTGAGTGAGAAGCTGAGAGAGAGAGAGGGTGTGTGTGTGTGTGTGTGTGTGTGTGTGTGTGTGTTTGCAGAGGGGCTAAGTCATCCTAACTTGAAAACACATGTAAAGAAGAAACAGCCAAGTTTAATGATTTGAGCAGATGTGAAGGTGATAATTGCATGGCTCAGTCTTAACTGTACTCAATTGTGCAATCAATCCCCAAACAATAAAGAAGTGTTTGTGTTTATCTAAAGCCAGCAAAAGCCAGTAATTCAACAGCTCAATACACACACACACACACACACACACACACACACACACACACACACACACACACATATACTTCAATGGCTGCTCACCTCTGGCTGGATGGCTTTGAACACAGGAGCATCCATGAGTGTAATCTGGCCCTGGAGGAGAGAAAACACAACAGCCGTTAGGACCACTATGTTCAGGTCGGGTCACACTGACTCTTTAACATTAGTCGCAATGCCCAAAATAATCATATAACCAGAAAACCATCACATTGGACAGGTCACAAAGATCAGGCTTTGTAGGTATATTCCACAAAATATTGTGTTTTTCTGACTGTGGACTCTATCCCAACTGATATTCACCAAACTGAAAAATGAGCATTCAATTCAAAGCATTCAGTTTGAAAAGTTCATCTGGTCTTCTCTAAAAGGGTGCAGGGAATCAACCCCGTTTGTTCTGGGAAAGGTCCTTTGACCAAAATGTCAGTCAAGAGAGGTTACAGAAGTGATGTGTGTGTGTGGGAACCTTTTGTCTTCATAGGCTTTGTCTTCTCTGCTTCGAGCAAGGGGCTCCACCTTTGCTGTGACAGTGTGCATCACTCAAGACACTGTACTGCGTCGAGTGTTGAGAGGGCCTGCCCATGTCTGCTCATTCTGTGTTGGCTAGATGGGCGTCAAATTTCAATGACATGCTCACTCAACCTGAATTTATGTGAGCAAAGGCCTGAGTTCAGAGACTCAAAACTCATTCTGACGCTCGCTGAGTATTTTGATACTTGATATTTGATAAAAAACTTTTAGGTCATGTTATTTTAACTTCAACACGCTGAAATGAGGAAAGCAGAGGACTGGATATTAAACATGCAATTCATCTTCAAGTGGCTTGAACAACCAGGTGGCTTGTTAACCAGACGTGAACCCGAAAGACAGGACTTCTCTGTGGGAGTACAGAGAGAAGTCCAGCCTGTCTGGAGCCAGAGCTTGGAGGGCAGAGAGGATAGAGAGTGCCCTCTTGTGGTTGAGTTGGGTAGAGCGAGGGATAAGCATCAAAGCTCAAAGCATGAAGATCAGTCTACAGACAATCAATGAAGAGAAAAAGAAGCTTAAATTTGAACCGTTATGGGATAATCCTGAGCACCATTACTGCTCACAAGGTAAGGCTCATTCCACAGTAACGTGACTCCTGTTCAGTGCCATCATGGAAAGTTTGTGCAGAGCCAGCCAGGGAAATCCATCAGTGTCTGCTGGGTACTGCCAAGCATCATCAATTATTACTGATCCAAACTCTGACCCCATTTCCTCTCTATCATTCCATCCCCTCCTGTCTCAAATCTGCACATCTCATTTGCGCTTACTGAAATGTTTCATTTTCAAACAGTCAGACATGCAGTTTAAATAGACAAAGACAAACAGAGAGACAGAGTGAAAGACACTATCTCTCTCTATCTCTTTCTCTCTCACACACACACACACACACACACACACACACACACACACACACACACACTTAACTTACTGCATATTCTTCAGGAGTGACCTTCAGGACATCAAACACAACAGCATCAAAACTCTTCTTCAGCTCCGAAGAAGCCTTATCACTGAGAGACTCTGAGCTGCTGCTCTTCTGGAAGAGGACACACACACACACACACACAGTGAACAGTTGAGGCTAACATTCTGCCATAAATACTGCCTTCTAACCAGCGGATGGAAAATTGAATATCAAGGGCAAACAAACAGTTCAGGGAAACAAGGATTGATGGCTGTGTCGTTTTAAACAAGTGCACTAGCGCATTGTAGATGCTCAGGTGGAGGGGTGGAGGGGTGTTGGAGGGGAGGGGTGGGGTGTGGTGGAGGGGTGGGTGGGGGTTATGCATGGTTGGTGTTAACAGGTGGAGTTTTTAAAGTCAGCGTAGTTTCACTCACTCCAAAGTGCTGTGGTAGCACAGCGTTGCTATAACTGAGAGGATCGCTGAACAAAATATTTAATTCATGCGCTGACTCAGCCACTACAGTACAGAATATCCCCAAGCTACTTCCTGGTGTGTGTGAACGCACCGTGCACCAAG
Source organism: Centroberyx gerrardi (assembly GCF_048128805.1). Taxonomy (NCBI): domain Eukaryota; kingdom Metazoa; phylum Chordata; class Actinopteri; order Beryciformes; family Berycidae; genus Centroberyx; species Centroberyx gerrardi. Next base: position 15,308,937 of record NC_136005.1, on the reverse strand, counting down.
ACAGAGCTGGCTCATGCTTGTGTGATTTCTACTGTACGAGCACGCACTGTATTGCCCTTATGCAGGGCGCTCACTGTGCATTGCAAAACACGTTATGTACGAATGAACAGACGAACAAACAAACAACTGAACACACATAATCCTATAAATGTGCAGCGTGTACAAGGTGAAGCCTGAAGACAGTGTGAAGACGCCTGACATGTGGGCGTGGCCCTCACCTCCGAGACTGTGGCAGCGGCGGTGGTGATGCTTGATTGGCCATTAGGGAGGTCCATCATTCCCACACCATCTAGCTTTACCGCAGGAGACCATTCATCATCCTCAGCTGCAGCAAAGCCCGCCCGGCCCTCTGGACACACAAACACATGGACAGACACACACACACACACACACAATGAGATACAGTGAGCAAGTTACTATTATCACCTGCACGCACAGCAGACTGATCACTCAAGCTTGTACCAGCAGCACCACCTACTGGTAAAAACAGGACTGACAGTTGATTGGATAGAAAGTATTCATCTCAGGTTCACTTCATTTGCTTCTAGCTCGTCTCATGAACTCATCTAATTCATCTGCAGGGAATTGGTTACGATTAAACTGGAGATGGTAGTGAAAGTGCTGATGGGTCTCTGAATGTCCCAGCAGGCCTGTGCATGGCATATGCATGGCCTCTCTCACAACATGCCATTCACTACGCACAAGGGAGGACAGAACAGAAGGAGCTTAGCCTCGGCATTAGGAAGAGATCCTCTGTGTGCTGTGGATTGGGGAAAGTAGTTGTCAGTGTGAGCCGTATCACAAAACGGCTTAAAGCAGTCACTAGAAGACGACCTGCTGCCAGTCAGTGACTCTCCACACTCTCCAGGCTGAAGCTACTAATGGCAGGAAAGTTTTTTGTTTTTGTCTACTGGCAACAGAGAGTGGTAGAATACATCGTGAAATTCACCAGCCACTCAATAGATTTCACCAGCCAACATGAGTTTTAGAAAGAGGACATGCAAGCTGGTGGAATTGACAAAATTACCAGGCACAGACAAATTTAACCCACACTTGGCTGGTAGCTAGTGCTTATTTCCCAATTTGAACCTGCTGTATGACTATTATGGATGGATGGAAACAGTGACAGACAGCAATGAAACAGACAGTTATAACCTGGACTAGAGTGAATTTGTGCGTCATGGATGCAAGACTGGAGGCTAGAGTTCAAGTTCAAGTCAAATTTCTTTGCATCCACTGGGAATAACTTCTTATGAGAATGACACTTAAATCATTTCAACATATTCTTATCTGCTCTGCACTGGAAACACAGGAATTGTTGTCTTTCCCTCTTTACTCCAGCAACTGCAGTCTTTCCATTTCCTTCCCTTGTTCTTTCTCCAAAGCACGCCAGAGTGACAGTAATGAAGAATAAGGAGCTGCTTAGAACACTGACTTCCAGCGAAGGCATGCCTTCTGTACCAGACAACGCAGGCCTGTGTGTGTGTGTGTGTGTGTGTGTGTGTGTGTGTGTGTGTGTGTGTGTGTGTGTGTGTGTGTGTGTGTGTGTGTGTGTGTGTGCCCCTTATTGGCTGGCTCAAGGCTCAAGATGAAATGGCCCGTGCTTTAGGAACCATTAGCTGCCTTCCACAGACTTTTGCATTCTGCTCAGCCAACAGCAAACACCACTAAGTCATGTCAACTTCCCTCCCCAGCCTTGCATTGTTTGACAGCGGTGCATAATTGCACAGGAAGCCATCACCAGAGTCTCTCTTTACAAGTCTGAGTCTGTCCTTTATAGAGTCATACATATGCAATTACCTGCCTGGTCTAATACCTATCTTTTTGTCTGAGGTGTCTCTGGACAACAGTGGGGTTTAAAATCACTTGGCTTAGCACACACAAACACAAACCCCAGTCCCAGGGTTTTACAGTTTGAGCATTGTTTGCAAATGCTCTGAGGAATATGAACATATGCACAAATTAAGAAAACATGCACAAGTGTCAGTTTTGATTGGATATGGTCTCTATTCTTTTGAAAAGAACATACACCAAATATGTCTACAACATAACTCAATTTGACACTTCTAAATATGATTAGCCAGCATCCAATTTAGCAATACCTGCAGGACTCTGTTTGATGCTAAATTGTTATTCCAGCCAAACTACTGCTACGAAAATGATGAGCCATTTCTGCAGGAAAAGTTTAGAGTCAATGCAAACATCACCACTGTGATTCTGTTCCTAAACTTCCACGTTTACTGCCACCATCGCTGAGGTTGAAGAGTCACAATTTATATATTTTGTTACTCTCCATCTACACTACTGTGGATCTAACAGACTAAATCAGCAATGCATAAACTATTGTAGGAGTACTGGTGCTTCACATTAGACAATGATTAGCCCTTCAGGCGCACAGACACACCCATCATGCCACCACACCTCCAAAAGCAAACCATCCTTGGAACAGACAAGGTTGTACTTACCAGTTGTGTGTCAGATGTGCATAGTGCTGGAGGTGAGGTTTGGCTGCCCCTCTGTATTGCTGTCTGAGGCCTGTCTTTCTCTGAGGCTGGCTCCTGCTGTCTGTATGAGAGAGAGAGAGAGAGAGAGAGAGCGAGAGAGAGAAAGAGAGAGAGAGAGAGAGAGAGAGAGGAAGGCAGTATGATTCATCTGAGCTTCAAGAAAACCCACGCACCCATTAGAAACAAACTTACAGCCAAGAATCCAATACAGAGCGGTCATCTGATAAATCCTAAACAAAGCAACAGCAACAGCCGTTGCAAGGACAAGACCTGTAGCCGCTGTTCTGGTGTCTTTTTGTGCTGTATCTTCTGTATCATATGACTGTGATGAGCTCACTACACTACATCACTGGGGAGGCAGTTTGGCTGGTATAACCTAAACATCACAAATTCTCAGTAAAACTGGTTTCCCGTATCCACATTCCCAGTTATACCTTAACTGACAAGAAGCGACACAGTATAGGGCATCTAGGCTAACTGCACTGCCAAAATAACAACTTCAAAATTTACAGACCTAAAACTTGGACCAGTGTTTCTTTTAGATAAATTTAGAAGAATTTAAATACAATAAAAAAAAAATTTGCTCAGCCCAACCCAAACATAACAATTTCAGTTACAGTCTATATATCATGATACAAATATCCAAATAAGGGCCATTCTCAAACTGCAACACCTACTGGAACTGATCCTGGAATGAACCAAGAAGAGAGTCTGGGTCTCAGAGGCAAAATTACCCACATACACCCTACATCTAAATTTTAATTTGTTTTATTTATTCATTACAGGAAACACTGAAATGAACATCTGAGTTATAATAGTGTATGATTGTATTAGGCTACAGATTGTACGGAGAGCTGCTTCTTGTTGCCGACCCACACAAATCAAGACTTCATGAGGAGCAGATAGGAGAGAGAGGCGGGCATTTTTAGTTAGAATGGAATGGAAATGGAAATGAAAATCTTCTGTGCTTTACCACTTCTTAAATGACTTTTCACATTGGCCACTAGGTGTCTCACTACTCTCAGGGATAAAACCCTGTGTGTTGGGGCTGTGTGGAACTGAGGAGTGGATTGTGGACAAATGCTGCATGACAGCAGACAGTAGTTGGCCTTTACCCACAGTGTCTGGGATAAGATCTACTCATCCCCTCCAGGTTATCATCATTGCGGATAGTGGTACAAGGCTCACAAGGAGAACAAATAGTGGATTGTTGGATTTCCAACAGCCAAAGTAAGCCCCCAAACACTGATTAAACCTTTGCCTGGAAAAGCCTAAACGTTCTTTCAAAGATCACATTTGACCAAGATCATCACAGGACTCCATTTAAACAAAGTTTAATAGCTGCCCTGAAGAGCCACACTTTTTTGTGGTAGTGACTGATGCAAATATAATTTCCCTAAGTACAAAACCGAAAAAAGAGTTTTAACGAGGGAGACAGCGTCTGCCGTTCCTGGCCGGAGGCCAGGTTCACGTCTATAGTCTGTGTGTCATTGTCACACAGCAGAGTGAGTGAGCTGCCTATAGCCTGAGCAGTGTAAACACCCCCTGGCTGCTGCCTGTCTGCTTGTCTGCTGTCAGTCAATTTGCTCTCTGTCTGAGCTGCTTGTCAGCCATGATCCCAACCAACATAGACCTGTTTACTTCTAACTTCACAACTCCCTACAACGCCCACACCTCCAGCTACAGGACTTTAAAAGCATATAGAGACAACGCCCCCAGCCACTGCCCTCCCTACACATGGATCCTCTCACGTCCAGTTCAAACTAGCCAGCACTCCTTGCTATAGGCGTCCGCCTCTCTGCTCTGGGGAACCTCCCTGCCCCTCTGATTGTGAACCGAGCTGAAATTTGCCTTGTTTTTTGCGAGATAATTCCACGTTTTAGTCCCTGGGCTCCACTGCTCTCCTCTGTTTTGCTCTCATCGGCTCCGACACACAGACAGGTTCACTGAGGTTCAAGTACACAAACAGCAAAAGGAATATCATACGAGTGGTGATAAGGTGTAGGGTCTACGTTTGGGAACGCTGGGAATGTCAGAACGGGCTAACAATGTTCCAGCGTCAGAAGGACAGGCCTTAAGGAAAGACTTGACAGGGATGAGAGGGGGAGGGAAAGAATGGCGGAGAGAAGGAGAGTGGTGAGTGACAGAAAGTGGAACGACTTGTGTTGGGGCTTGTGGCAGGGGAAGTGCCGTTAAGCTGAATGTGACTCATCATATTGCATAGCAGGTGCTGTTGAATCAGGCCTTTCTGATTCGGCTTCCTTCCTCTCCCTCCCTCCCTCCCTCCCTCCCTCCCTCCCTCCCTCCCTCCCTCCCTCCAGTCGTGTTCCCAGACCGCTGTTTGACATTCACATGCTGCAGCTCAAACACAGAGACACTGGCTGCCTAACAGGCCTCGTTACTGTCTGGCACAAAGCAGGGGCCTGTGTATTAGCGCGTGTTTGTGTGTCAGCGAGTGTGTGTGTGGTAGTGCGTTGCCATGTGCATGCAGGCGTATTTGTGCATGTGACGCATTCTGCATCCTTTACTGACCCCTGACATTCCTGTCCCCAGTGGCTCTGAACACAGCCCTCCACCCTCTCTGTGCCCTCCTTACACTGCTCATCTCCCCTCCCTTTCCTCTTCACCTCAACCTCATTTCACAGCACAAATCTTTTGACTTCAAACTGGGAAGTCTGATAGATTAAGACGATAAGAATATGTTCCAGAGGCGGACCGGTCAAAGAGCAGACGCTCTGTGTAAGACATAGAGCCCCAGACTGCTCCAACCAGCCTTCATCTCATTAACTCTTCTATCTGTACACATGTTTATTCACTACTCCATCTCTATGCCAACATGAGACACGAGCCACCACACACACACACACACACGGGATTAGTGTGTTTGCATGTTAGCTGAGCTTGGCAGGTGTGTGTGTCTGAGGGCTGTTCTGGGACATAAACCCATGTTTGCAAGTGTGTCCCTGTACAGATTTAGTCCTCATGTGTGATCAGGGAAAGGTCAAAAGCTGTGTGAGACTATGAATAAAGGATCGGGCATGTGAGATTGGTGTAAAGTTCAGCGTTAACAGAGTGTTGTGTGAGTTCTCCGACAGTTTTAATAACTCTGCCAGTCCCTGCCTACAGCACTGCAGGCCTGTCTTTGACACTTTTTTTAAACAGCCCACGTGCCGCTTTTCTCACTCTGCTCCCACTGTGAGTGAACAGAACCAGAAATCTCCTTCACCCTCGTGCTCACAGCAAGGCTCACAGACCTTACAATTACTAACAGAGCACAAACGGAGTCCTGGCCAATTCACAGTACGTTCGTTAAAAAAAAACATAAAAGAAAAAAACACAAACAGTCACTAGGCATCACTAGTAATCCACGTCTACTTTGGCCCACAGTGCTTCTGGTTTAAAACTGTTTCCTCCTGTCTCCATCTGTCCCTGCCTGTGTGCGCGCATGTATGCGTTGTGCATGCCGTTTTGCCCGGCAGCAGGGCTTAATGCATTTGTAAAGCATGCCGCAGATGCACCACAGTCAGGGAGCCAAAGTGGGTCAGTGTGTTGAGCTGAGCAGTGAGGGATGTGACACCCATTAAGCTGTGCTCTCTTCATCTTCTCTTTAGTACACACAAACTCTTACAGCAAAGACATAGCCCAATTACACAGTACAAACACACACACACACTTAGCATTCATACTGTTAGGAGCTGTAGGCCTACTAGGTCAAAGTCAAAGCTCTAATGTTTTCGCCAAATTATCTTTGCACTACATAAATAATGTAGTAGGCCTCACTGTCACATGACGAGGAAAGAAAGATATGACACTGGGCTAAACCCGTAAACAAGTTGGGGCACACACACCCCATTACCACCCCTTACCTGCAGCAGATCTAAGTAGGGCTCTGTCTGGTTTTAAGATGGACTTTGGGTCTATGAATGTGCAACTACCCCACTCCCATTTTACAGGAGCAGAAAAGAGATATTTACTGCTAGCTTTGGCTGCATCATTTGTGAAGCCTGTTATCCACCAGAGAGCCAGTCAGTGGTTTGCCACTAATACAAGTATTCTATCCAACTAAGATAGGATCGAGATGCTCCCTTTCTCTGGGCTCTAGTCAAGCCTCCAGGGAGAACACTATTGATCTGGAGCTAAGAGGGGCCAGGCTGATCACACACACACTCTCTAATAACCTGCACGTACACACAGTGACACAGCATGTGGCTGCATGTCACAGCAGGTCGATACACACTGCTGTCACTCTGCAGGTTGGCTACACAGGCAGCGGCTGGTGGCACTGCCTGCAGAGAGACGGGGTGTGTGTGTAGAGAGGCAACATGACTAATAGTCCCTTCACACCATCACTTAACATGCCGCTGATGTTCTCTCTCTTATGGAGGTCAGTAACTGAACAGAGCCGGCTCCATGCTACTTTGAAACAGTGGAGGTGGGGGAAAGACAAAGGTATTATGGTAGCAGAACACCTCAGAACTTGCATGTTGGAATTTACACTCTCAGAAAATATTCACACACCTGTGTCCCAAATTTGAATTCACAAATGTGCAAGTCAATATTTGAATGAATGGAATAGAAGCTGCAAACTTGTAATATGATATAGTAGTACAAGTACAACTTCTTCAATCCGCTGCTGCAACCTCTCAGATGCCGTCTTGCGCGCCACAAAAGGTGAATCTGAATTTTACCTTTGATACAAGTTTTGCAGGGAAGTTTCAAAAGTGGTTTGCAGACCTGTGGCTTCAAGACACTAAGGAGAGAGCTGGGGGAGGGGAGAGGGGAAGTAACGGCCCTATGGAGACGACCAATCAGAAGAACCGCTTAAGGCAGCTTTTTCCTGTTTGATCTTGGTCATCAAAAAACATAGCTTTCATCATACAAACCTCAATTTTGTAAAGTTATCCTCCTTATGATTCCTAGTGAGGTATGTTTTGTCACCTTTAAGAATTTATCATAAGATATTCATACAGGATTTGGTTAGTTAAAAGTTGGCAGGTAACTAGACGATACGTTTTGTTCTCATGGACAGAAAGTCCTGCCAGACTAAAAGTCTGACATGTGGCCTTATTTATCAGCACACGATACACACATCGTAGAACATCTACACCATTTACTGGACAACCCTCACTGGGAATCATAAGGAGGATAACTTTTTAACTCCAAACAGCTTTTGCAAAGGCCCAAGTCTGTCCATCTGTCCTCCCTGGAATAGTGAGTGTCTTGCTGTTAATTCTCCCTCCCACACACAGAATAAGGTTAGGACTTCAGCGGAATCCAGCGGTTTGCCAAGACGGCTTACGCCACACGCTTGTGTCCCCATTGCTTAGTGAATGAGGCTCTTTGCATGTATAAAAGAAAACACACACACACACACACACACACACACACTTACACACACACCAGGAAGTACAGAAAATACCTCAACTCCCCATGTAAACTCCTTCCAGACCAGCAGCCTATTTCTGATCAAACATTACAGCATTATCGTTTCAGCTCTTTGAACACTGTTCCATATGATGGAAAGGAAGCAGGAAATAGTTGCAGTCTGCCATATTTCTCTCATTCCACACAGAGAGCATTTTTTAGAAAATCAATAGGAAATGAACCCACTGACATGCACTTCTTCCACACAGACATTGAACTGACTGTGTTCGCCCCTATGACATATTGAGCCATTGATTCATGAATATTTAGGCCCATCTGTGACCGGCAGTAAGCGTGATCTAGTTGTGAGCAGAGCACCCAAAGGGCATAGTGGATCTTTAAAAGCACCAGATGAAGCAGAGGGCGGCCTGCAGACAGCTGACTGGGATTTAACTCTGATTGAACACTGATGATGTATTCTGACTGGACATTCATCTCATTAGTGTCTGGGACTCCAGAGAACAGGAGAGCTTGATAATCAGCAATTCACACTGGCAAGTCGAACACTAAACACTGAACACCACAAACGGGGCCCAAAAAACCCCAATCTAAAATGATAGCAAAAACGACTATCCCAATAATTTTGCTAAATATTATGATCACGATTATTAATCACAATTATTTGTCTCAGTTTCAGGAAACAAAATTATTGTATTGCACATATATTTGAACTTTTTCACTTTTAAGCAGCAACAGCTAAAAGTGTTGTTTTCATCCTACTACCTTACTCTTATTGTGGTCATTTACAAAATGTATTCATTTATTACTTTGGACATAGCTACAACCCCAAGACAAACACTGAATCTGTACTTGCTTGTCGTCATCTAGTTTAAAACCAAAATGACAATGATCCATTTTTGAGGAACTAAAACATAATCGCATTCAGACTGGGGAGAAGGGTTTTCCTCTCCAACGCTGGGCCGATTCATTCTTTTCCACTTTGCTCATCGCTTTGTTTTTCCAAAGATGGTCTATGTAAGGTTTCTCCCTTTCTCTGCCACCAGAGCTGCCTGCTTTTCTACCTTAACAGCTCAGCTACATCAGATGCGCTTCTGTTCCATCTGTTCGTGTCGGAAGGGTTGGATCAGATACGCAGCCATTTACTTCAATACAGCCTGCTCCACTGGATCAATACAGCCTGCTCCACTGGATCAATACAGCCTGCTCCACTGGACGCACATGCAACATGTTGCCCGATCTGAAATCAAGCTGGAACGGAGCTGCAACTTTTGAGATACGCATGGCCTCTGTTTTTGTCGGACTGCGCAGCTGTCTGCTGTGTATTGGAACCATATAAATGGCAAGATTTTGCTTAGTCATTTATCACGTCAGCTAAACATAATAGTGCATAGCAGAGAAACAAAAACAGCTTCATAGTTTGCAAAACTTTTACAACTCAACAATGCTATCAAAAGCTCAAACTAGATACATTACATTGCTAAATATAACAACTGGGCCGCAACAGTTACTACACAGAATGTTACGCAACTTTCACATGGGTGCACATTGCACATTCAAAGGTTGTAATTGGTTACGCATAACGGAAGCACTTGATGTACCACACCATGACGTTCAGTGGAATTGAATATAACAAACACTGATATCGCCAAACTACACGATTATTAAACATAAAATCGCCCTACACAATTATCTACGATTACTTGTGCAGCCCAAAACTGACATATTTTCACTCTCAAATTGACTGACTGAGCTGTTGACAGGACTGACAGGACTGACAGGACTGACAGGACTGATCTCTCACCTAGCCCTCTTTCCTCTAACAACCAAGCTTGGTTTCTATGTAGATGATCACCTCAACAGCACAAAGGATTCCTACATTATATCCTATGTATTGGCAAATTAAATATCTTGCGGCTGTCAACAGCTTGTTTATGAAACTGACTCGTTTTTAGTATTTAGTTACAATCAGTTATGAAACTTGCATGTTCAGTTTCAATGGCAAACATAGCTAATATTTGCATGGGCATTTAAATCGAGTCACCAGGTCTGTCAGCTGGCTAGAAACATCTTCAGTGGCGGATTGTAGCTCAGCTGGTTCTCATTCAGCTCAGGTGACAACAACACTCAGAAGACATGATGCATGTTGAGCAGTCTGGGAGCAGACACACACACACACACTCCTAGTTTATAAAGCGCTGCACCCTGTTTGTGAAATTCCACCAGTTCTAATCAGTGTCTTAGCAGCAGCTCTGACCTTGGGAGTGTGATTCTGCTTTTTTTAGATACACTTGCGCTCTCTCTTTCTCCCCATCTCCCTCTATGCCTTACAACTCTCTGGTTCATAATTAGAGCTCAGGCTGTGCAGGCAGTCTGTTCAGGCCTGTCCTCGCTTCTATCTTGTCTCCTGGCACATCCCCCAGTGACACAGACACACTCGGTATGTCCAACCTTCACAGACCTAGATAACGCATCTAGTCAACCCCTTCCTAGAGCCCGGCCTACAGCTAGAAGCAGCACTCAAAATGAGTAAATACCACACATCCACACACCTATCAACAGGCAATATCTGGGCCCAGCTAGTCTAGATAACGGTATCTGGCTATCCATCGAATGAACCAGGGAGAGGACGCTGTGCCAAGCTGGTGAGTGGTGGCATGTGGCAGGGCCCCCGAGCAGCAGGCTGTCACGTGTGGGCAGCGCATTGGCCTACTGTGTGTGTGTGTGTATGTGTCTGTGTATGTGTGTGTGTGCTGGCCTCAGCCTGATTTGTGGCCCACATGGGAGTGGGCAGGCAGCCCAGCCCAAGTCCAACTCTCCTGCTGAAGACTGGAGGACCTGAGCCTGGTGACAGATGAGTGGGGAAAAAAAGAGAAAGAGGGAGGGAGGGAGAGGAAGCAGAGGAAGTGTGGTGCTGGCAGCGGCGTTGATGTCTGTGGTCATTCCCTGCACAGACTATTAACAAGGAAAGGGCAGAGTAACAATAGGCAGCAACAGAGCGCTCAGTCAGAGCAGTCGTGTTCAGAGGAAACAGATATGATCTCTATGTCTTCCTCTATGAGTCTCAGAGGATTGGCAAAAGTCAGACCCGCAGCAGTAAAACCACCTCACACAGTGACAGGACAGACACTAATTCAGGATACCTCAAAGTGACACTGCATGCCAAAGAGACAGGAGCAGCCATCACGACATCAGGGGAAAGAAGAGATATTGCGTGCAAGCGAGAGAGAAAAGTGAGCAGAGCAGCAACTTCTGTGCGGTGGGTTAGGGGGAAACCTGCATAGCATACTGATCCCTCTATGTAGCTCTGGTCCGATGACGCTACAGATTAGGGGTGTAATGATTATCCACTGGGCCAGCTATACAAGATACAGCTGTACCACTTCAAACGTATAGGACTGGGTGGAAGTTGTTAGGGATCGTTAACAAATCGTATCAGCTGTCATTTGACCAGGGAAGGACAATTCTACAGTCAAAATCATTAATAAATTCTCAATTTGTGTTTATTCCTTTTGCTTTATCCTTTCTGCATCCATGTCACATGCAGCTACGACTTGCCCCCTTCCCTGTGTTAAAGTGGCTGCAACTTATGCTGCGTTCACCTGATGTGGGAATATCTGGCTTGACAACTCAAAGCTACAGCTTCAGAGCTGTAACAAATTATTATTTTTATAATCGACTAATCAGGCAATTATTTTAACAATTTATACGCAAATTGCGACTTGCAACTGAAAGTCTTGTCGGTACTACCCGACTACCGAAAAATGTAAAACATTTGGTGCCAGTTTAGTACTTTAATTGTTAATCTTACATTGCCTTTCATCAAATCATCATACTCGTTTTTGTACTAAAGTGACTGCTGATTGGCTCACTAAGTAACTACTTGCCACAGGCAGGACAAACAAACTTGCCCGGGCGTCACTACACCTTCATCTATTAGTCTGCTTTAAGTAAGTATACAATGTCTGGCTCCATTTTACTAAAATAGATGGCAACAGCACACAGTGCAAGATTTGTGACAAGAAAATAACTGCCAAGTCCGGCAACACCTCAAACCTAATGAAACACTTGTGTACAATGTTACCTTGAGGGAAGAGAGCTGTGCTTGACTGCAAAAAAAACCCCCAAAAAACGGCCACACAAACTGTTTCTTTTAAAACACATAACTGAATTTTACATAAACAAAACCTTTCGTAAGATATTCGACCATTCATGTAAGAACAGAATTTGTTTTGACCTGGCAGTCGGGATTTTCTATGGTAACTTGTTTTGGAAGTCGGGAGAACCAGTGATACAAAGTAAAAAAGTTCATTTAGAGCCCTGTAAACACAAGTTTCACATTTAAGAAGTCAAATGTTATCTATTTTTGTTTTGCAAAAATTATATGATAGTCAAAAAAATTTAGGCTATTGCATTACATAAGCTTTTACAACATAGGTATAAAAAAAAACTAGTTTTGGTTCTGGTCTCGAAAGGTACAGATATTGGTACCAGTACTGAACATTTTCAAACAATACCCAGCCCTATCTGTCACAATCTGTGTAATTTACAGAAACACTGTACAGAACATTTACAGAAACATCATCAATTGAAATAGGTTTTAAATTGCAAGGAAAGGGCATTTTTATCTTTTAAATTATACCTAGGTCCTCACAGTCCAGAAAAAAAACAGGTCATACTGCATTCCCAATAAGAAGAAGTAGCACAAGACACTCAAATGGGGAAGCACAAGCAGGGCCAAACACAGTACATCCTGAGGAAGGATTTGTGAAATGTCAGGTGTGATTAGGCTACCTTCTGTACTGGTTCTAAATAAGTTTTAAATCAACTTGAGAATAATTTTTATCCCTGCTTGTGCTCTCCTATTTGAGTGTCTTGCACATCCAGTTTCATCCAGTCGTCCAACTCTAGTGGAAGGGAAGATTTTCATATTGCTAGCAGTGGGTCAAATTTTCCCATGTAGGGGACATAAAGAATCTCAGGTATGCTGTTAAGCTCCAGAGAAACATCAAACAAAGCTGAATTGTGTGTCACAGTAAAATGTGCAACTGGTCAGAAGTTTCAGTTATTTTATACGGGTGCCTTGCATATAATGCCAAATACATTAACATAACATTGAACTTTTTGTTTCAGAGCTGCATAACGATGACTACATGGGCTTTTGGTTAATTTCCGCTAGCTCCCACCTGATTCAAAATGACACCATGACAAGTGAACTCTGCATTCCTCTTCATGCCACTGAATACTTACTTACTTACTGAATCCAGTCATATTGCATCGTACCAGATCAAATAATACCTGCTCAAAGATTGCTTCCTGTCTTGAATCACTGAGTACGTACTGAGATTCTTATCCGCTCGGTATAAGGAGAGATTCACATCCCTGCTACAGATTAAGAGCAACTCTCAGGTTTAAATGGAGAAGTCACCGCAGGATTCCAAATAGCTTCAGTCTCAAGAGGTGAGAGCAATATTGAGATCATATGGCTGTTTGGTTTTATGCCAAAGCCATCACCAGAGGCCTGTTGGCCTGTGCCAAGTCTGACTGTCTGACTCATACAGAGGGGAAAAAAAAAAAAAAAAGAGAGAGAAATTTAGAAAAGCCTAATCAAAGTCTCCTTTATCATACTCAAAATTCCAACTAATGAGTCTACATGATGAGACTAAATGTGTTAGAAAGAGTATAATCAGAGTTCAGGTGTATATTTTTGGTCGCTGAAACAATATTGCGCTCCAGCAACAAGTTAGCATAAATGTTTTTTGATCCAGGGATTCAGATTTATTTTGTTTTCCCCAGTTTACTATGAACTGAGGTTTTACATTGCTAACCCGAAAGCAAAGACACCACTGTATAGCATGAAGGAATGTTTAAAGGTTGCATAACATTGCTAAATTAATCCTGATTATTTTTCTAGATACTGTGATCACAATTAATCTCAGTGATCTGAGGAATTATAATTATTTATTGCACTTATTGTATTTTATATCAACATCTTCATCATCTTATATACTATTTTCACCGCTAGCTAGCATTCTTGAAGAAATGTAATTAAACAAAATGTCTCACGTTTTCCAAATACTACGATTATTAATTGTGAACCCTCAAATTACAATACACACCCCAGAATGCTTCGGAGCCTATTCGCTGTACGACCTGCTTGGAGTCTGCATGGTAAATGCTGTCATATTATCTGATGTTTGGGTCACAGCAGATTAGTTTCATATTGACTGAGCAACAAAACAAGCTTACACAATGTTGTCTCATGAGCTCAGGTCAGAGAGGGTGAGCCAGAGGTCAGAGTTCACCCGGCTGATCTCTGAGCTGCAGCACTGGGACTGGATTAAGTTGTCTTGAGACTCAGAGCCGATAGTTGTTGTGCTATCAAAACATGTTCCTCTGTGCCATTTTGTGAGGCGCTTTGAGTTAACAAATCACATCCATAATACTGGAATTGCTTTCTTTGGCTTAACGAACCATGCAATAGTCTAACTGTGAAGGATTCATTCACTCATCAATCCAAATCCAAATCTGTCTAGGATAGATGCAGGGGACTCCCTCAGTCAATGTAATACTTGTTTGTCTTGTTTCCTATTTGTCCTCCTAAAATACAAAGTTGGTCAATTATTTGCGCCTAACATAAAAAGAAATTCAAAATTACATTATTTCTTTTGCAAGATAACACTGATATTTCCCATTTCTCCTCCAAAAAACAAATTGGAAACTGTGCACAATGTTCAGATTTGTTTTCAGGCTTTTGGCTGTTTGTCTCTGATTATTCTGATTTCCCTCCTATTATGTGGGTTTGTGAGTCATAGTTTAAAGGAAAGCCTCACAATCTCTTTTCATTGCTGACATGCACAAGAAACTGTGTGTGTGTGTGTGTGTGTGTGTGTGTGTGTGTGTGTGTGTACGTCATTAGGGAGTAAATGAGAGAACAGAGACAGTGTTCTCAGTCTCTATCAGGACTTCATCAGAGACACACCTTCCCTTCTTTGAGTCAGCCAAGCCATCATCAGGTCTGGCAGCCGCATATCAATGGGACTTCAACAACCAGATGGTGTTGGAGCAAAACCGCCTTATCTTTATCTCTCTCCGCCACTCAAAATATGGATGGTTCTTTCACCTTCACATTGTTGGTGCGTCACAGAGACACAGACACACGCAGCACTTCCCAGGAGTGGGTGCCGGGTCGGCCCTTGGGGCTTTCGGTTGAGACACAGACTTAAGAGGCATGGCATGCTGTAACCTGACAAGGCATACAGCTATGAGCGTGCAAACACACACGCACAAATCTCTCTCCTACAAACACACACGGCTGTGGTAGAACAATGCCTTGGCTCTGGAAGCGACAGACTCCGTAAATCCGGCCATGGCAAGCTGGAAGGTTTCCTCCCGGCTCGAACACAGCAGCACCTACCGAGACTCACCCACTAGCCCCCGACCGCATAAAAGCCCGCCCTTATCCTACCAACAGGTCATGGGATCTAACTGCTGGAGCCTGCTGGAGCATTCTCTCCATCAAACGCACTTCATTTGATCCCTCTAGCCGTCGTGTTGAAGCCATCTTGCTGGCCGAGATGTGATGCTTTATGCAGTTAGAATGAGATAGGAGAAAGGAGTAGGGGATCTTTATGGCTCCTAAAGATGGCCCATCTTTATGGCTCTTCAGGATGCAACCCTTCAAAATCATCCATCCCTCTGAAAGAATACCAAACTCTACCGGGCAGCTATGATGAGCTCATCCCCCTCCGACGCATTACTCTGTCCTCTGTTCTTTTTTAGGATGGCCTACTCTGCTCAGACACTTGACCCAAGAGAGCAGGGAAGCAACCAAAACTGAAAAGAAGGCTGTTCAGTCAGTGTCTTAAAAGCAAACACACCGCAGGCTAGCTATTGTTAGCCTAATATCCTGATTCCTGACTGCATGAATATGTGTGGTCTGATCTGTACAGCAAATATTTTATCAAGAAAAAGAGAGAGATCAGCTTTGAATATAGCCTAGTGGTGCTGATACTGAGTTTTAGTATTTAAATTATCAGGCTGGTGAGCACCGTAGTGGTAGTACCCTCACCAAATTTATAGAGAATTGCTTGGAATGAACATGGTGAGTATAAATGCATTGCAAGTTGATGAAAGTCCAGTCATTAAGTAGAGGATTTCCTGTTTAATGTCTCAGTTTAACACCCCACAAAAGGACAAATTGTTGATTATTGTGCTATTCCAGTTAGTTTGAGAGGAACAGGTTACAGCTTCAGCACAGTTTTACTTACTTTAGTACTACTTAACACTTTCTCCAGTTTACTTAAATACGCTGAATTCCTAGTTTCAGCCTTCCTTGTAGTTTCAGTAACCTTGGGCAAGGCAAGCATGTAGGTTTAGTTTGGATCTGGAGCTCAGTCACTTTGAACCCGCTTAACTGAGCAAGACTGAGATAACAGGCCTCCCATAGAGCTTCACACACACACTCTCATACTCACACACACGCAGCGCTGCACGCATGACTTCCCCTAACATGGCACTGCCCTGTCTCCAGGGCCTGATGAAACGGCCTGTTACAACTTCAACATGGAGGGAAAGCAAAGGGAGAAGTGAGCAGGAAAGGGATGAGGGAAGGACAAATGTGTGATCAAAGTGTGTTAACTTCAGGTAACCTGTGTTTAGCATGAGAGTGGGAACAAGAGCCACAGCTATGTCCACACTGTCACCCGAGGCAGGTCAGAGAGGGACACGAATGAACACACACACACACACACACACACACAGCTGTTTGCTCTAACAGTTCACTAGGTCAGAGTTCACATGGGAGAACAAAACCTGACACCCACACACACAGATCAGAAAAAAAGAGAGATAGGGGGAGGAGAAAAAGCAGAAAATGTTGTGAAATCCACTAACCAAATGAAACTGGAGCTATCCAACTTCATGGGTGACGAAGAAAAACAGAGTCAGAGAGAGAGAGAGACAGAAACAAAGCGCAAGACAGAGAAACACAGAGAGAAGACAGAGAAACACAGAGAGACAGTAACAAAGTGAGAGCAAAAGAGAAACAGGCAGAGGTGAAGAGTGTCCGAAACAGAGAGAGAGACAGGACGAGAGCAAGGCAGAGAAACAGAGAAAGAGACAGAATTTGCCTAATCTGGCCATGGCTGCCTCTCTTAATAACATAGTGGGTAGTTACTTTTCCCATCTGATAGCAGCTATGAAAGATTGATTCTTTCATCTTCCTCACACAAGACAGAACAATGTTGCATTGTGTGCTTCTGTCAGTTAGTGTGTGTGTATGTGTATGAGTGTGTGTGTGAGAGAAAGAGAGAGAAACCGAGCCTGCATTTAATGGAAGAGGAGCAACAGCTGAGGCTGAGCAAACAGCTGTATCTCTTCAACGCCTGCACTCCTCCCCTCCCCCTCTCCCTCGTTCCCTCTCTCCCTGAATGAGCCCCTCACACCCGTCTCTGATCCTCCTCTCCCACAGAGCAGCATGGCCAGGGGCTACACTGTCCACACACACACACACACACACACACAATATCCGCCCGAGTTATACAGACAGTATTAGTTCGAACCTCTGTTCTCCTCTCAGAAGACAAGCACAGACAGGATGCATGAGCTACCAAACATTCATTTCTATTGACTAAAAATAGGCAAGACATTGTTTCCAGCAGCGCTGTCGCCCTCCCTCTCCCCAAACCCCTGCAGCCCTCCCAGCGTTAGCAGACCCTCGCTACGGCACAAAGGAAAATACAGGAACGGCTATATTATCTTTCCATATGCAAAATAGCAAAAGATTAAGACCTGTCGTTTAAATCTTTCTAGGTATCAGAGTCATTTTGTCAAGTGCTGCCCTGCTGAAATACTTGAATTGTGCTGCTGCTTACGTTTTACGCTTGTTGTTGGAATAAACCGTGACCCTGAGAGAAAGGTTTTCATTTCACTGTGCACTTGTGTAAGGTCGGATGACAATAAAGTTGAATTGAAATATTGTCACACCACTATCAGGTCTGTAAAAACACCCAATTGAACGGTTTGCATGTGTGTTGTGTGTGTGTGTGCGTGTGATGAGTGCAGGCATGTGAGCGCCAGTACACGGCCCATCTCCGTCTGCGTGTCTAGACCCGTCCTGTGGGGAAACGTGACAATGGTAACAGGAAACAGGTTGTCTCAGTCACACAGATCTCAATGGATTCTACGAGATGACAGAGAGAAATGCATCTATTCAAGAGGTGAATCATCGCCATCTGTCCATAAGAGAGGTGGTGCTGGGTGGAGAAAAGAGGGATCGGTGCAGAACAAAGAAAAGCCGGTAAGGAGAGGATAAGGCCTCAAGCTCACACGCTGTTCTCAAGGCCAAAAAGCCCACAGTGTACCTGAGCCTGGCCTATCTGATAGAGAAAACGACAGAGAGAGAGAAAACGGAGAATAAGAGAGAGCAAGAGGAAGTAAGAGAGCAAAAGAGGAGAGAGAGAGAAAGAAAGAGAGGAGAGATGGTGTTTTTCTGTATCTGATCTATTGTCTTTGGCAGGGTTCAGAACTAAGTTCACAAGTTTCCATGACATAGCCGAGGCTCAGCTCTTAGTCTAGCTGCCAAGCCGAGACACTCGGGGGGGTAGACAGATAGACCGGGCTGTGTGTCAGCCTGAAGCCTCTTCTCCAGTACTGATGGAAATGGGTGAAAAACCCTGGGATGGGATCAGGACAACATGCAGGGAAGTGGAAGGGCGCGGCGTTTGTCTGTTTATGCGCACTCAGCCGGTGGTGGGATTATACTTGTGTGTCTACATGTACACACAGTGAGCTTTGGTCCCAGTTCTCCATCTATGAAACAAAAAGCCACGGTAGTCCAGACTCCCCAGCGAGAGAGAGACGAGTCGTGGCATGAAACCATTTACTGACAGGGTGGTGGGCTGGGTGCCATTCTTTACCCATAAGACCTAGACACACACACCTGAGGAACTCTGGCCTGGTGTAGGGAGAGCACAAAACATATTTAACTGGGCCATTGTTCAACTTACAAGTTAAGTGATGAGAGCATAGACGCAGGCATAGAGAAAATCATCTACGATTCACAGCTAAAAGCTAAAAGTCACTGAGCATGGCTACATAAGCTATATTGAGTTATTATACAGATATTTCACTTAAATGTCCCATATTTTTTGATTTATATGATTTAGTTTTCAAATATACTAAAGGCACAGGATGTTCTTTATGATCTTGTGTAAATACATAATATACAAAACAGCATTTATGGGGTGAATTTGAAGACTAGGCCTAAGTCCTCACAGGCAGAACAGTCACAATACTGGACCCTGATTGGCCACCAATGAAGTCAGTTCAAATGCTGCAAACGTGCATGATTGGAAGGATTTTAGCAAATGTTAAGTAGGGTGATCCAGTCAAGACCAAGTCCAGTTGTGATGCACTGACTGGAGTCAGTATGAAACTACCTGAAAAAAGGATAGATTTTAAATCTTTGATCATATAGGCCTGTATATAAACAGAGGCAAATTTGAATTCCCATAATAGGGCCCCTTCAAAATTTAGGAATCTACAGGTCATATAATAAAAAAGTACTTACAACATTTTTATTACTTAAAGTAAAGTTCTCCTACTTTGGATAATGCTAGTCACCTACCATCACTCAACATAGTGTATGCTAAAGGGTTACCATAGAGCACCAGAGCGAAATATCTACTGGGGAAATACAGATAATTTTGGTATTTATGTTCTCATTACTTAACGGATAAGTTGACAAAAAGGCCAATCTCACAAAAACTTTGTGCATTCCTTTAAGCAGAACGCAGCTCCCTCGCTCCATACTCCACATTTGGTCTTCGGATCAAACATAACTCCAAGCAGACTATTCCAGATATGCAGAGCAGACTGCTGTATGACACAGGAGGCATCAGGAGGAACAGCCTGAAAGTATCAGGTGGAACAAGACCCTCATAGCTGACATTCTACATGCCTCAAAGGCCGGGCCCTTAACCACAGCCCTGTCCCTGCACTCACCTTTGACCCCTGACCCCATGATCCCAAACACCTACAACCTCACACACCAAGTGTGGCTAACACCTATCAGCTGCATGAGTTGGGCTATATGGTCACTTAAAAAAAAACAAAAAAATAAAAATAAAAATAAAAACACATACGTACGTGCAACGCATGCACACACACAGATGAGAAGAAACTAAAGTTAACCATCCAGGCAGCAGAGAAAAAGGAGGGAAAGTTTAGGCTGCAAGTTTAGATGTTACCACTATGTGTAGAGCCAGCGTAACAGGTGCTTGATAGACATCGTTTCACTTTGATTGATCTGCTCACGGTCAGAGAGTGTACAGTGGTCAGCAGGGACAAAGTTTGAAAATAGGCAAAGACCAAAGGCTGTATATAACTGAGGCATTCAAATGTTATCATCTCAAAAAAGGTACCAGCCAGTGTGATGGGTGGCCCTTATTTATTTATGTGCCATGTTTTACTGGCATTTAACACTTTGCATGTGTGAATTTTGGACACTGCGCGCGGTGTTAAATATTGTGTGCATGTGTGTGTTTGTCATCCCGATCTTTTCATCTATTCCTGTCTGATGGGCTCCAGTAGGTAAAGCCTAACTGGGATCTAACAAGGTAATTAGGCGTGGTGTGGCCTCACCAGCAAAAGCCTACGACCAACATTCCAGCACTAGCTGTCACACCGCTCACACTCACAAATTCAGTTACATGGGCTTGACCGAGGCCCAGGCAGCGTGGCCCCGAGGCGACACAGCTGCATGTTTCACCTTGCCTACTGTCGTCTCTCCAGCTCTTTACCACACCAAACTACCCACGCAATACATGCCCCTAGTGTTTTAACAAATCCTAGAGAGAATATAGACCAATGAGATAAACATAAACAAGCTGACAAGGCCATGATTTTTTTTTATGACTGCTGGGGTTGTGCTGGAGTGTGGATGGCGGTGGTCTCAGTGAGAGGGCGATGAAGGCTGATAAGGCCGGAGGAATCAGCCTCTCCATCTCCAAAGCCCGGCTACGGCTCAGCCCAGCTCCATACAACCATGAACTGTTTACATGAGACACCAGAAGGAGAGGAGGAGGAGGAAGCGGAAAGAAAGAGGGTGGGGGGGTCGTGGAGGGGCAGTGAATGTAGTA
This sequence comes from Centroberyx gerrardi, assembly GCF_048128805.1. Lineage (NCBI taxonomy): Eukaryota > Metazoa > Chordata > Actinopteri > Beryciformes > Berycidae > Centroberyx > Centroberyx gerrardi. The sequence goes on along the minus strand of NC_136005.1, from coordinate 15,287,909 downwards.
CATGTGGAGCATGCAACACAGGAGATAATCCCAAACAAATCAGAGAGAGAGTCAAACTTAGGCAGACAAACAAGGGCTAAACCACCATCAGGTCCCACACACACCAAGGGGGCGAATGAGAGCAAAGTAATGGAAAAGAGAGGATAGGAATTAGTGAGGAGAGTGGGGTGAGAGAGAGAAAGTCGTGCAGTCCACTGGCTGTGTAGCCTTTCATGTGTGCGCCACTCCCTGCCAGTGGTTAAATACAGGCCGAAATACACTGAACGCTCCAGGCCTCCTGCCGCCGCTCAGCCTGTTGTGGTGTGTGTTGGGGGGGGAGGCCAGATTCAGCCATCAGTCATGACTGTCTGTGCACTCTCTGTTTCAACAGTGTGTGTCCTACTGCTCTTGGCGGCCTCAACTTCTCCTAAACAAGAGCTGTGATTACAACATGGCAGGAACCAGAGGGAAAAGACACTAATAATAAGACACTAGTGTAAGAAGAGGTTGTTTTCCACTACTTCCTCAAATCCAGAACGTTCTGAGTAAAAAAAAAGAAAAAAAAAAAAAAAAAAGGCACATTGCTCAATCTAAAACGGTGAAACGTGGTGCCTGCCTCCAAGTTTTCAGAAGTGAAAGTTAGGAGAGGCATTATTCTGGTCTTACATACACACACAAACACGCACACAGTCAGCGAGTCAGGTGCAAGCCAAGCTGAACATCTAGAACACCCACTCCAGCCAATTGCCAGCAGCATCAGCAAACACCCCATACATGACAGCCTTTATCAAACACGCAACCAGACGCAATATCATTATCAGTGCTCCAAAGACAACTTCTCGAGTGCAGAGACCATTCATTACTCCCATAGTAATGGAGGAGATCTGGGCCTGTGCCGCGTGGAGCGGACAGGAAACGGGACCAGAGAAGCTTCAGGAACACAGAAGACTAGCGTTGTCTTTGTTTGTAGACCACTGCAGCCGTGACAGAGTCAAGGCTGTGCAGGCATCAGAAGAGAGTGTGACGACATGTGACTTCGCAGTTCCATCTGTGCTGAATGGATGTGCCAGACAGACACATGGAGTTACCCTGGCAACTGAGCAACAGCGTCAGTTGGAGGACACGCAGAGAAAAAGAATAAGCTTGATGCAGAACCGAAACGCCTCTAGAATACCTATAGCGTCCGGCAAGAGATTACAACATGGCTGTCGTTCACCGGGAAGAAAACTCAATTCATAAACTGCATGGAACTATGGTGGTTTCAATAGGCGGTTCCACACACACACACACACACACAAACACGTGTTGCATTTGGGAACATCCCTTATAAATTGTGTAGCGAACGAGATGTAATGCAGAGCGGGATAACATAACCTGAGACAGACCAGGGTTTGAACTTGCTGACGCACAAGCCCTGCGGTGTTCTCTCCCTTTCTCTCGTACACACACATACACACACGGCTCTGATTCTGAGAGGGGAGTTTCATTTCGCACACAGATGTAATCTCCAACTAATCACATTTGCAGGCCTTGGACAGAGCAGCTACACCACACTGCAGAACAGATGGGCCCACGTACACTCGGCAGCTCTGGGATTAGCCAAGCCCTGTAGGTGGAGGTGGGATGTAGAGTTACTGGCGGAGAGATTACAATAGAAAGTGGTTGGTGCTCAAATGACGTTAAGAGGAATCTTTTTTCAAGCAGGTCTAATCATTCAAAGTGGGAAAATTGGCATCACTGTTGCATCGGTGATTTAACGTCTATGAAGATATTCCTCTATGGATGATTTGCTCCCGCTGATTGCACCAAGACCCATTGTTTCAATTAAGAACTGCTGGCCAACAGCTTTGTAATGACAAGAAAGCAAAAGATAATTATGTGTTATATACAAAGTGATGTTTTAAGAATAAAAACAGCACTGCAACCAAGTGAGCTGACAACGAAAATCCTGTAGACAAGAAAGTAATAGCTGGATTAAACATATCCTCCAGAAGATTACATTGTTTCTGTTGGCCAGCAACAGATATGCAGCGTGACGTATTTGTTTACAGTTGGAAAGAGAGACGAAGAACAGGAGGAACCCCAAAATATACAAAGATAATTCAATGCAGTGTTTGTCAAGGCAATACGTGTATGAATGGGTCTTACATTGCTTAACACCAACAACGCGCCAGGCTACTCTCTTTACCCCCCTGAAGGAGGATAGAATACTGAATCAACTATATATTATTGGATTAAGCTCTAATCTCTGAAGACTACTTAGGTAAACCTGTCAGAAGAACCCTTCGTACTCATTGACCGCTGCGGTACACGTTTTCTTTCAAGCCGTTTTTCCAGCTGTGGTAACCTATGACAACTCCCAACTTTCTCCTGAATTTAGCCTAAATCAGATGATGCCAAGTAACAACCAAAAGAAAATTCCTAACAGACTCCATCTCTGACATATGTAAGACTGAGGCACTCCAGCATTTGGAAAGAATTAGGTTTCATCTCCCCTTTTGGGCTGAACTTTAACTATAGTCTTATCTCGCCACTCAATCTGACAATGCTTTCAACACTGCTATGCCTATCAGTCATTACTTTCCAATGAATAAACACAGTCTACATCTATTTGACTATTCAAAGACGGTTGCTGAATACAAATGAGATTGTTTTCAGTTTTTTTTCACATAAGGCGACACCACAGCACTGTAAAAGCGTCCCAGTTATGAGTTTGAACCTGTGGCCTGTGGGTCACGTGTTAAGTGTTGAGAACAGCAGCTCCACACAGCCGTACCAAATATCGATACAGAACATTCCTTAGAGCTCTTTAAAACAGGGTCAGGGGGGCAAGCAACAGCAGCGTCACACATAAAGGACACTGACACAAAGAGTGTGTTAGAGAAGGGGTTTGAGCAGAGGCAGGGCTTTGTTTTAAAGAAAACAATGGCAGACTAATAGTGAAATAGGCTGCTGGTTCTGTGTGAAGCTAATGCTGTTTGACAGATAACAGAACCGGCCCACTGAAGTGTGTGTGCTCCAAATGCATATCTTTCAGTATTCTTGACTTTGGCCATCCACAAACGAAGGTAAGAATGACAGATGCAATCACCCAGCCAGGAAGCAACGGCATGCTTTTTGAATTAGTGGAGATATGAGGTTTGGAAAGAAAGCTCTTAACTTTTTAAGTTGGGTCAATAAAAGGAAGAATGATTATCAGTGACAGTTTTGGGTCTCATGGTTCTCTTGTCCGTTTAGTAATGCTCGTTATGATAGTGACATGTTACTGTGACTATTGTTAGGAGACCTAGGCCTACATTGTCAAAGATTCATTTGTTATGAAAAGTTCAGACACCTAATTACATTTTAGTTGTGATACAACAACGAAGATCGAATGATTAATAAAGGTTAGGCCTGTATTTTTAATTTGGCCATGAACAATTAATTGTTCTTCTTGGGATAGGAAGTAAGTCTTCAGTAATGAATCTATTCTTTGTAACATGATGCCAGACAATCAGTCATTGAAATCAATATTATTGATCCACAGATGTGCTTACATTAATGGAGGTAGACAATAAAGTAAGGCACATGCAGAATAAGTTGCTAAATGCTAGACCATGAGGCCATCATCCAGTAGAAGTGTGAAAGCCTTATTTCAGTATAAAACACCTGCCAGCTGAACTTGGGAGGAGCCCTCTTGTTCACAAACTTGCCCTCATAAATACATCCAAGTCGTCAGTGTCCAGAGCCGCAGGTCACCCCTTTGCCATGCCTTGCTGACTTTTACTTTCATAATAACTTCAGGCCTAAACTTCAATGCAAATTCTACAAGCAAGACACCAGCTATGCCTGTAGTATTGTTTGTGAATGAACCCACGCCACACCCAAAGCAGTCCTCGGAGGGGAACTGTACGGGGGGTTCACCCCCAATGAGGTATCCAGAGCCTAGCGCCTGCAGAGGGCATGGCTGTTGATAAGCCCTGCAGGGCTAACACATCAGAGGCGTACGGGTGTAAAGATATAGCGCGCAAAAATGGGTCGACCTGAAGCCCCACGTCCCCCAAAAGAGCAGCGCACTGTGGCGACTTAAGTAAACACAGAAGACTGTACGGAGGGATAACAAATTGTCAACTAAGCTAACTATGTCTCCCCCACTACACAACAAGCTCACACTACAACCTCAAGATCAGCAGACAGGTTCTGCACATTAGCATGTTGTAACGTTGGCTAGCGTACGTTAGCTTGATAAGGGAGCGCATGATTTATTATTATATCGTACTCCATTTCTTGGTGGGGTGGGGTGGGGCGACTAAGTATTCACGTGGGTGGAGGTAGAGATAAAACAATAGCTAAATAATCCAGATGGACCCATTTTCCTACAGATAATCTGCATTACTAACACCGTGTCTAGATTTACGAATTACTCACAGAGCCCCGGCCCCTTCCTCCTGATTGATGCCAATCTACTATGATAGGAGCGAACCTTGTACATCAAAACAAACACACCCAAGACCGTTTGTGCGGCTTAACGTTAACGTTAGCTAGCTAGCTCAGTGGCAGGCATTTCCATTTCTGTAATCTTCCATACTCATGAGGAGATTTTCTTAAATGATGCTGCAAACGATAACAAACTTTGTCCCATACTGTACTACAAATCACCACTCACCGAAGTGTACCGATTTCTTCTTTCTTCTACTAAGGCTCCAGTCCAAACCTCCTTGATTAGAACCCAGTAGAACACTGCAGATAGAAAGCTAACAGTTAAGCTAACGACCAGAGCGATGCGCCTCGCAACAGCTGTGTTATGTTTTGAATGAGGGTGAAGAGACGCACGGCCAACGGGCGGAGCTTCAAGCGCGCAAGGGGGACCCACCCGCCCTCATCCAAAATAGAAAGGCTCGGTTTATCCGATTTATAGAGATGTTTTATTCATGTCTATAGTATTTGTGGGTTGCTATTACAGTATGAAGTACAATTCTGGCAGATAGGCCTTTCATAGCCCCCACCAACATAGTCCCCGGCTTTAACAACAATAAAACAGTGTGTGTGTTTTGAGAAGCCCGCCGAGTTCATGTCTTTGATTCTGACTCCCTCTTGTGGTAAAGTCACCATGGTGACCGCACAAGTGATCGTGGAAGTGTGTCGGGTATTTATGTGTAGGCTAATTCAGGACATTGTATTCCTATTCTTGACAGTTGTAAACATTAAACAAACAAATGTTCGATAGTTTTTATTACATTACATTGCACAACTAATTGTTTGTATGAGATAATTTACTTCAGTGAATAAGCAATTCATTGGAGAGTTTCATAATTGACTTGCAAATTTGGCATCAAGTGTCTTTTTCAGAGGTCCTCTCTTCTAACGTTTAGTTGGACAACGAAAAATATATTTTGCTGGAGAGAAATAAAAGCAATCTCTGCATTTCACTGTTGTATATGCAGGCGGATCAGACTAAAACAGTTCAAACTGTCTGAACCCTGTGCTTGTGCTTAATAATTTCTATAGTACACAGCACAATCATTTAAGCTGGCAAATACAGAAGACCTGATCATTCACTAACTATGCAATAACCGATCACAAGAATCCAGAGTTGCGCACATCCACATTTTATTGCATTCATATCTTCTAGACTGAAGATCTACTCAAGTTGTAATGTGCCCCTTGAATTGAGGTGGCCACAAACTGTAGATGAGGTAAGTAGTTCCACTTTAACCATTTTTTTTGACACGAACAACAAAACTCAACCCTTTAATCAGACATATGCTGAGGCTGACCAGGTACTGTCTGACTACACACATAGGCTTGGCCGCACAAACAACCTGACAGACAAATAGACCACCACATGTGATGAAAAAATCAATACAATAAAGATTTATTCAGCCGCATTACAATCACTCCCCAAACTTGAGCTGCCTCTCCTTCTCCAAACCATGCAGCTCCCTCGCTCTATTCTTCAGCTCCTCTGCTTTCTTTTCATCCTTTTCTGTGCCATCCCCGAGTTTGTACATGCGACTGGCGTTAGCACAGCCCCACACGTGTCCCAGCTCACAGGCCCTGTTGGCGTACTTCAAGGCCAGAGCCATGTCTGGTGCCAACCCTGTGGAGTTGCCCTGAATGAACAGAGTGCTGAGGTTAAAACAAGAGGGAGCAAAGCCACCAGCGCATGCCTTCTCATAGTACTGCCGGGCCGCTGCAGTGTCAGATCCTCCTTCCATAGCTCGTCCATCATGGGCTAACAGACCCACGTTATGGCAGGCATCAATGGACTTCTTTCCTCCTGCATTGCAGGAGCGCATGAAGCAGGAGTAGGCTGTTTTCAAACACTCAGTCACCCCACCTGGTGAAAAGATTTAGGGGACCAACAGAGATCATAACATAGTGTCAAGTGTCAAATTTGCAGGTCTTCAAATTGTAAGGATTTACTGAATGTTTGTGTTTTTGTCCCAACTCATGCGACACAAAATGCAAAGTGAACCCCCCAAAACAGGCAATAAGAAACAGCAATAAGAAACAACAAAAAGCAGTGTTACTGGTGTACCTTTGCCTGTGACATGGTAAGCCCCCAGTTTATAGCAGCTCTCTCCATGCCCATTTGTTTCACAGTTATGTTTGAGCACTTGTGCCGTGGCTTCATAGTTTTTCCTCACTCCCTCCAAGTAGTCAGCTAGCCTTTGGCATCCTAAGAGAGAGATGACAGAAGAGAATGGGTACACAAAACGACATCCATTACAGAGAAGGAATACGCTTTTTACACTGAAGAATACGGGTAAATACATTCAGCACATTTCAAACATTTGCTCCCCGCCGTTCAGCACCACTGAACTGTGGACAGCGCAGGTTTTACCTTCAGGATCCTTCTCTCGGTAACACTGGTAACTGTATTCCACGCCCAAATTGTCCAAAAACTGTTTCACCTCCTTTTCATCTTCAAAGTTTATAAGTCCAGCCATCTTCAGCTTCAATTTCACGTGCGGTTCTGACTTTTACTGTAACCTTACAACAATCACATGTGCTGAAGACTTACCACCACATCTACTACTTATGACCTTGCTGACTGGTGGATGAGTTAATGTTCTTCGGAAAGTGCTTTCCGTTAAATCGAACCAGATAAATCCTCACAGATAGTCACCATTCACCTTAATCTTCTGAACAAAGGAATATTTATGCTCATAAGTGGTTTCATTTGAAGGATTTGACGTTTGTATGGTCCATGAATCTCATGCGTCCATCTAGCTGACTTCTTCCTGGTTTCATAATCCTTTCCAGCGGGCTTCCGTAGTCCAGCCCCCTCGCTTATGTACTTCCAGTGTTGTGACCTTTGTTTACTGTCTGTCTAGTCAAAAATAGATCCAATTGCTCGCTGCGAAAAAAACCTGCTCCAACAGGTTGCTTATTCTGAGCCACGTACGCTCTACTGATTGATTGACATGCTTTAAAAATGAGATCCAAAATAGCAGAAAGCTGTCTAAATTTTTGCACGGAACCGCCAGTCCACAACAGAAGCACCGACAAGTTAGCTAGCTAGTTGGCTAACGTTCGCTTCAGCTAGCGCGTCGTCCTCGCAACTATTTTGAGTAAGATTAGCGAAACGTCAGGCTCGCAAGCAAGTGAAACTGAAAATCGAGACGGTTAAAGTTAAGTCGGCCGACGGCTAGCAGGCGTTAGCGAAAACTGTCGCGGTGAAGAAGAAGACACACGTCTTGCTTGCATCAGCTAAACCTATAGTTAGTTTACGTTAACCATGGCCTATAATTTCCTAAACACGGTGAGTTGCATACAGCTGTTATTTGTATGGAACCGTTGTAGTTGTTTTTTTTAGATAATGCTATTTGCAATGCTTATTCATTGCATTCGAGTGATTCCATGAATAAAATATTATGTTCTAGGATAAGCACGAACGGTGCATGTATCGAAAGTTGCCATGTTAATACACATCCACATTGTGTTTTCAGGATGAGGCGTCTCCAGCATCTCTGACGGACCTGTGCCTCACCTATGTCAGCCAGAACCTGGAGTGTTTCTGTGTGAAGCACCCTGATGGGTCTCTTTGTCTCAGAGAGGCGGTACTCTTCCCACAGGAGCTGGCAGATCAGCTGCTGGCCAAGATGGCCATTGAGGGTGAGTGCAAACATGGACCTCTAAGACACTCCCGAGTCCCGACCACTCCAGATTCCTGATCCTAGATAACCACAGCTGTGTAGGCTTGTAGTCTAGGTTTTACAGTTAATTAACTTCTAATCACTTATCCTGCTTATCTTAAACACTCTTTAATGTGTGAAAACAAGGCATGTTGCAACAAAAAAACACATATTGAATCATCAGTAGACCCACTTGAATAATTGCTATGATTACCTTGCTGAAAAGTAAATGCATGATCTCTTGAACAATTTTTGGCATGTTAGCTACGGTGGTGAGGTCTTGCAATGGGCACTAACAGTTTTATATTCCCTTCTGAAAATTGTTGTGTGACCTTTTTAGGGCCACTTATCCCTGCATGACACCCACCAAACAGGCTATGTCGCCACCTAAGCCTTTCTAAAAGTTAGGGAAACCCTGCCCAAGGTCCACAGAGGCAGAATTATGCAAGGCTGAGTGTTCAGTCCTGGTGAATCCAAAAGTTAAAGGGTAAATGATGTTTCTTCTGCCACAGGTCTGCTGAATGACAGTACGGTGGGGGTGTTCCGCAACTGCGAATACCTGCGGCTGAGGCGAGCGTGCATCCGCACAGCGCGTATCTCTGCAGAGGCCTTCCAGAGAGCCCTCTGTCCTCACAGGCTCCTGGAGCTGGATGCTGCCAGGGTCAATGCAGACCTCACCATCACTGATATAATACAGGGGCTGGCCACCAATAAACACTGCCAGGTAAAGAGAGGGTGTATCAAACCAAGTGTGAGTTGGTGTTAGAGGGAAAGAGGAACTTTCTATCAAACCACCCTTTCCATGCTCAATCTTAAAAATACCACTGGGTCTCCGTGTGTATATAGAGAGTACAAAAAAAAACTGACTACACCCATGTCTTTGTTGTTTTTCCTCTTATTTTCTCTTTCTAGGAGTCCCTCCAGCGGCTTGTCCTAACTGGCCTCACCACTGTGGAGGAGCCAAGCCGGCACCGCTTCAGCTCCCTGCAGGGCCTGCGCTCCCTCTCTCTAGCCAACGTAGACTTCTATGACTCCGGGCTAGCCGACGTGTGTTCCCTGCCTCGCCTGGAGAGCCTGGATCTCTCCAACACTTCAGTCACCAACCTGAGCCCGCTGCTGGGCCTCAGGAAGAGGCTCCGCTCACTAACTCTGCACCAGCTGAAGAGGCTGGAGATGAGCACTGCACAGCTGCTGGGGGTCATAGGGCAGTTGGATGTGTTGCAGGTTAGTGGAGCGGTAGAGCTGAGGTTGTCACTTTTTAATGTATTATTAATGTTTCTATGTGTTTGATACTTTTTCAGAAGAGAGCTATCAAAATGATTTCACAGGCAACACTTGTTGGGTTTTACTCACAATGCTTGTGTGTGTGTGTCGGTGTGAAAACCCTACCCATGCAGCACCTGGACATCAGTGATGATAAGCAGTTTACCTCTGACGTGGCTCGTCAGCTGCTTGGCCAGCCGGGGATCCTGCCCGCTCTCGTATCCCTGGATGTGTCGGGGAGGAAACAGGTTTGTGTGTTTGTGTGTGTTTGTCTCTGTGTCTGTCTGTGAGTGTGTGAAATCAGTGGGCGAGTGTGAGTGGGAGAGAAATGTCAAGAGTCAAGTTGTTTCTTGTGTGTGTGATTGGTGCAGGTGACAGATGCAGCTGTTAAGGCATTTGTTGAGGAGAGACCAGGCATGACCTTTGTGGGACTTCTGGCCACAGATGCTGGTTTTTCTGATTTCCTCTCTGGAGAAGGGAATCTAAAGGTAGGTGTGGATGCATACTTTCACAATTACAACTGTGTGTAGGCATGCAGGTGTGCTAAATTTTCGTGTGTGTGTGTCTGTGTGTAAAGGTAACCGGAGAAGCCAACGAGACCCAGATCTGTGAGGCACTGCGTCGCTACAGTGAGAGAGAAGGGTTTGTCAGAGAAGCTCTGTTTCATCTGTTCAGCCTAACCCATGTGATGGAGAAACCACGGCCCGACATCCTAAAGGTGCACCCACATAATTATCCCTGGGAATACACTCATTTCTTCATTCCAGAGAGACAGTACTATAGAACCACCTTACTTCCACCCAGAGTGTTGTTATGCAGTAGTACTGTCACAAATCCCCAACCACAAGTTCCCCATCTCTCTTGCTTAACACACATTATGACTCTATTTCTGCTTCCCTATTCTCTTGGGTCTCTCTAGCTGGTGGTTTGGGGTATGAAGAATCACCCTGCCACCCTGAATGTCCAACTGGCAGCCAGTGCCTGTGTGTTCAACCTGACCAAGCAGGACCTGGCAGCAGGAATGCCAGTCCGACTGTTGGGTACAGTCACCCAGCTGCTGCTGGAGGCCATGAGGACCTTCCCCAACCACCAACAGGTAGCTTCATGTTCTCCCTGCTCTCCTAGTAGCATACACCATGCATGCCATATCAATCGCAGGAGCACCATTAGATGCGGAAGATTGCCTCATGCCAAGAAATCTACGCATCTATCAGAGTTGATGCTACTGTAAAACGCTGTTATAATCATATTTTGGTATCCTCCCCTTCCTGGGCCCATAGAACAAAACAGTTACAGACAAGAAGAGGAAATTACCTAACAGACTGTGTCAGGTCAGTGCAGTCAGGCATTGTTCAGGTTCTGCTCTGACGTCCATTTTGGTTCCTCTGTCTCTAGCTGCAGAAGAATTGTCTGCTGTCTCTGTGCAGTGATCGCATTCTACAGGAAGTCCCATTCAACAGGTGGGACATACACACTATCTCATGAGACTAATATTAATAGTAATAATGATAACAATAAAGATATATTATTGTTGTTGTTAGTATTATTATTAGTAGTAGTTGTAGTTGTAGTATTATACTATTCATTATATACCAAAAATAATAATCTTTGTTTATTTAGCACTTTTCAAAATATGGTTACAAAGCTCTTTACAAAAAAAGTAAATATAAACAAAAAAGATAAAATTAACAATAAATGAAATTCAATGTAAGCAAAGCAAGAAACATGAAAGCAAAAATGGAAGTCAAGGACAATTAATGAACAGCATGTCAGTCAAAGGCTTAGTAGGTTTGCAGTATGAATGATTTGCTCCCTCTCTCTGTTTGCTAGGTTTGAGGCTGCCAAGCTGGTGATGCAGTGGCTGTGCAACCATGAAGACCAGAACATGCAGAGGATGGCTGTGGCTATCATTTCCATTCTGGCTGCTAAGGTATATGTAGTGTTTGGTGTAGTTGCATATGTCTGTGGTTGTTCATGCATTCTTTGCTTGTATGTTTGGCCATTCTTGGGTCTTTACTAACAGATGTTTGGCTTTTCCAGTTGTCCACAGAGCAGACGGCTCAGCTGGGAGCAGAGCTGTTCATAGTGAAGGTAAGATTCTCAGCTCAGCTGCACTATGTTTTGGTTTTACTAATTTGCAAAAAAAAAAGCCTGATTCTCATGGCACGTTATGCTCTCTCCTTGCCTGCAGCAACTTCTCCACATTGTGCGTCAGAAGGCAACTCAGGGCGTGGTGGACGCCACCCTAAAATTTACACTGAGTGCACTCTGGAACCTCACTGATGAATCACCGACAACCTGCCGCCATTTTATTGAGAACCAGGGTCTGGATCTGTTCATTAAAGTCCTGGAGGTACACAAAAATATACACACGTACAGACAGATTAACAGTTAACACGACATGTAAACATACAAAAATAGTTTAGAGCTGATTACCGTACTAGTTAATCATCACACTTTATCACTTATTGGTATGTTAAAGTCTGTATGGCTAGGGGGCAGACTGACTCACTCTTGTTTTGTGTCACTACCCCACCCCGCCTCTCTCCCTCTCTCTCTCTCTCCAGTCCTTCCCCAATGAGTCTTCCATTCAGCAGAAGGTTCTAGGACTTCTGGTGAGTTTATTAGTTATGTTACACCATAGCTAGACTAAGTGGTGAATAAATTAACAATATTAACACATTATTATTCTCTTCTTGCCTTCTCTGTTGTGCAGAACAACATAGCGGAGGTAGGGGAGCTGCATGGAGAGTTGATGGTTCAGGGCTTCCTGGACCACATCTGCTCGCTGCTCCACAGCTCTGAGGTGGAGGTCAGCTACTTCGCTGCAGGCATCCTGGCCCACCTCACGTCCCGGGGAGAGGAGGCCTGGACACTCAGCCTCAGCCTGCGATCCTCACTGCTGGAGCAACTGGTAGGCCCGAGCACAACTGCTCATATGTGTCGTGCACAGTGGCTGTTTGTTTGGAAAAGTTGGTTTGAGTCTCATGTGCTTGTGTGTCTTTGCTCTCTAGCATTCTGCCATCCTGAAGTGGCCCACACCAGAGTGTGAAATGGTCGCCTACAGGTGAGAGGCGGCTCTTCTATAATAATAATAATAATGGAACTTTTTATGTAGCATCTGTCTAAAAGCGGAGTTTACGATTTAAGTGCTTTACAGGAAGGCATAATAAAAGAATAATAAAATGTATAATGAGGAGGCAAAAAATAGAAAACACATTCAAGAAAATAGGTTAAAAAAATTAAACATGATTTTAAAAAACATACGAAAAAGGGCAAGATTAAAAGTGGGCAAGATCAAGAACAATTACATAAAAGCAACTCTATAAAAGTTATTTAAAAGATTGTACTGAATTAGCTAGCCTAAGTTCTTCAAGCACAGTGTTTCACAGTCTGGGGCACTTGATGGCAAAAACACAATTTAGTCTTGAGTCTAGACTGTGAGACGGTCAGCAGCACCCTGCCTGAGGATCTCAGGCTGCGCTCCAGCTTATAGGGAATTAAAATGTCTGCAATGAAGTAAAGGGCCGCACCTAGCCTTGCTTTAAACAAGGGGCCAGACCTAGCTGTGCTTTAAACATGATCAGTAAACTCTTAAAATCAATTCTCTATCTGTTTACCAGTGAACAGATGATAAAATTGGGGATATATGGTCTCTTTGTTTGGCACCAGTTAAAATCCTAGCTGCTGCATTCTGAATGAGCTGGAGACATGAGAGTGACTTTTGACTGAGGCAGGAATAGAGGGAGTTGCAGTCTCTAGATCTGTGGAGGATAAAAAGTGACTTATGATGAATGATTTTTGATCTGTTTCTCCATTAGGAAACAAGCCTGCACTACTCTCTTTACCTGTTCTGCAAAACTTACGTCACTGTCAAAAATCACAGTTATGAAGTTTCTGGTCACTGGCTTTCTGGGGAACCTTTAGAAAAAGATTTCTAGAGCTGGGAGAGCCAGATGAGACAATTTCAGATGTGTGGGTCACTAGGCTTTAACATAGCTGGGTATTGTCTGAGTAGCAATGGAAAGAGACATTATTTTTCCAAAGGATCGTGCCAAGTGGGAGCATATAGAGGGAAAAAGGATGGGGCCTTGAATTGAGCCCTAAGCGACCTTTCAAATGATGTCTACTGAGGTAGATGAAGAATCGCCATTATAACAGAGCAGGTTCTATTTGAGAGTTGGGATATGAACCAACTGGGTGCTGAGCTAGAGAAACCCACCCAGTGCTCAAGGCGGTCAATTAAAACTACATGATCAACTGTGTCAAATGCTACACTAAGGTCCAAAAGGACAATGAGCAATCTCGATTAAAAGGAGGTCACTTGTCAATTTGAGAAGGCCAGTCTCTGTGCTATGTAGTGGTCTCTCAAACCTGTTTGGAAATTCTCAAAAGTTTGTTCAATAAAGATAACAGTTGTGTAAGAACTACTTAAAATGGGCCTAAGGTTAAGGGATCTAGGCTAGGTTTCTCTGGGAGTGGCTGAACTATTACATGCTTAAAACTAGAGGGGAATATACCGCTGGCCAGAGAGCTATTTATAATAGATAACATGCTAGGGTCTACTGGATCATAGACATCTTGAAGGAATTTGGTGGGAACAACATCAAGTGGACGGGTAGAGCACCTCATGCAGGAAATGATTTATTTTAACAATACAATAGGGAAATTGTTCAAAATGGCTTAAAATAGCCAAATGTTTTAACATATAGAATAAGTCCAGTCCTTACACTCTTCTAGGGAGATTATGGACACACATACAGTCATCATCAAACTACAGCAGAAACATATAGTAACTGTATTCTTATTCTCTCCCATTCTTTAGGTCATTTAACCCCTTTTTCCCCCTGCTGGAGTGCTTCCACACCCCTGGTGTCCAGCTGTGGGCAGCCTGGGCCATGCAACATGTCTGCAGCAAGAATGGTGAGAGACTGACACACACACCTGCACATACAAAACCAAATGTTATTCTAGTGCTATACACTCTATACATCATTTTACTCGCATCAGTTTACTCACTCACCCACTCACAGATCAGATATCATATCAACTCTTTCTCTGCAGCCCCTCGGTACTGCAGCATGCTGTTGGAGGAGGGCGGCCTGCAGCAGCTGGAGCAGGTTCAGACGCACCCTCAGACCCACGGAGACGTCAAACGTCTGGCTGAGAGCATCCTGGAGAGCCTGCAGCGCCACAGAGCCCGCACCGGCCAGCCTGCACACACGCACACATGTCGCCGCCCGCCGCCACAACAACCTCACAGAGGTAAAGGCACACACACTCACCAGTGTTTGTTTGACATCTCAGATTGGCTGGAGATAGTGTAGTGATGCATAAACTTTAGGAACACGTCGAGCTCATTTACACCTGGTATTAAAATGCAATATGCATCTGGATTTGGATAATGAGCATTTACACCGGATATTTCTGTATGTTCTCCTTGGCTTTATTCTCTCTGCATTGTGATTGGATCTAATTTTTCACCCCACACTGCTATCAAACATCGAGTTTCTTGTAGTTGAAAATCATCCATTTTTGTGTTATCTTGGCGGGCCGGTAGAGAACAGAGGCTGCGGTGACGACATTTCTAACTCAAGGGCAGATACTTTTCTCACTAAAGTGAACCCAGTATGCATATTGCAGTTACACCTGGCTGAGATCCGATTATTTCTTTACCCAGATAAGACATCCAGATACAGATACCAGGTGTAAATGGGGTCGTTGTTCAGACACGATAAGATCTGTAACAAGTGTGTATTATGTTTCATTCTTTCACATTTTCTCCCTCTCTGTTTCTTCCTCCAGAAAATGAGGCTCCCTGACCAAGATGAGGACTTCACCCCATAAGCTGGGTCCCACCACAGAGGGGATTTAGTGTGTGTGTGTGTGTGTGTATGCATTATCCCACACACACAAACACACTTTGTCAAGCATCCCTAGAAAGTATACATGAAAGGACAGGGACTACGCATTTCTTTGCACACACACACACACACTCACCTTATTTATTTTTTTGTGTTTGTTTCAAAACAAAAGTATTTCTGCGTGTGCTATTCTTGTGATAAATAAGGAAATTATGAGAAGACCTGTTAGGTCAGTTAAGCTCTAATCTTGACATGAGATTTGTGTTTGTGCTCTGTCTTGTAAGTCTGCCATTGGCATCATGATGATGTTGTACCAAAAACACTTAAGCGCACACATACAAATCTCAGCTTTGGATTGAACCCCAAAAGCTCAGCTGAGGGTCGAGACAGAGGGGGGGTTCTGGTTGTCTGCATTGATCGATCAGCTCATTAAATATGCGCATGCGGTTGTGAGCTCTAGCATGCCGGAGTTTGTCTGAATGCTTGTACCGTTCATTATAGGAATGCCTGCTTGTTTGTTTATAGCAGTGTTCTGTTCACTGAAATCCATGCCTCTGGGTCTGCAATACTACTGTTGCTCTCCTCTTCATTTAGTCTTTTATCAACTAATGCCTTTGATTTGATGTGACAGGACACTTGCCTAGGGTGTGTTCAGTGGGTTGAAATGTTCCAAACATAACAGAACTTAAATTGTAGAGCAGATGTATCTATTTGAAAAGCATTACGGTTGTACAGCTGCATTGGTTTTTTTCTTTTCTAGATGTTCAGGAGCCCTAAATCGGTCAGTGGCTGTCAGTGGCAAAACCAGCAGTGCTGTAAATCCAGAGGTTCGGAGTAGAATTCTTGTTGTTTGTAGAAATTATGGAATGCTAAAAGAAACCATGTCTGGAAAGTATAAATGTCCTTCGCGGACACAAATGGCAATAATGATTTGGTCAATATAGACACGGTAGGACTCGCGTACATGCGTATTGGGACACAGCTGTTTTCTCCCTGAGAAGATTGTGTATATATTGGTATGTCAGCTGTGCCTCCCTCTGCGTCTGTGTGTGTGTAAGAAACAGAGACAGAAATTCGGTGTGAGCATGTGTGTGTGTATGTACGTCTGTATAACTAGCAGCATCTTAAGAGTGTATGTAATTTGTACATGCTGTGTACATAATAGAATGCGAGGGAGAAATAGTAATCGTTATGACTGGTTGAAATGGTTTGCACGGACACTATTATATTGTATGTTCATTGTTTTGTTTTTATTTGTCTGATTAAGAGGTACTTGTGGAACAAAGGAGAGGGTAACCAGAGAAAAAAAAGCTATTTACCTGGGGGAGAGAAAGAAGCGAGGGAGTGGAATGGGAAACATTTAAGGCTCTTACTCTAAATGTTCTGAAATTACTGGCCATGTATCCTCCAGGATGCCGTTTTACCAGGAAACACTTTTACCTGTCAGAGGATAAGGATAGAAACGGACAGAGGAAACCACCATAGGCTGTAACATCTCACCCTGATGCCTACTTTCTCCTCGCTCAACCTAGGTTTGGATTCTGATGATGCTCCTGTCACCATTCTCTATGCAAATGAAGCTGATATTACTTTTACAAGCTGCTTTCAAACCCCTGACGTAACAGTGATGATACATAAGGAACTTTTTGAGGCAATGGGTATTTGGGCGTCAGCAGTGATACCAGTCGGCACGTGATAAAACCGGTGTAGGTAACGTACTGCGTGTGTTAATGGAAATGAAGATAACATATTAAGCTACAAGGAATAATAGTATTCTAAAATAATACTGTTAGTTGGAATTGTCCACCCACATCGCCTCAAAAGGTCATCGTGTCATTGTATTGTTTTCAATCAGCGGTCACTGTATGCTTGCTGTTTCTGCATGGCTCCTGAGCTGATCCCTTATCACTTTCATCAAGGGCAA